>NW_026715069.1:0-46308 GCF_029784015.1 Lycium ferocissimum | reverse complement strand
TATTCTTTCACAACTCACCAATATACATGACTATACATCAAGTATACACGGCCACATACACACCACACACTACACGGCCATATCATGCACACACACACCCACGTTCTCTCCAAATTCATTCAATTTCCATTATCAATATAGTATTCACAACAATAATAACCAAACACTAAATAAATTAATTAGAACATGCTTTCTACACACACACACACACACATACATATATACACGGCCACACCACTTTTTTTCCTCTTCCATGAATTTCATCCATTTTCTTACACACTACACATGCAACATCATCCATAACATGCAAAAAGAGTCAAACCTCACCTTTTCTTCAATTCTTCACTTGAATAGAGATTCCAACTTATAGAAATAGGTGTTCCTCTTGCTCCAAAAACCACTCCACCTTGCTAGGGACCCTTGAATTGGTAGGAAAAGATTTTTGTAAAAATTTTTGAAATTTTTCCTTTGGCCGAATGGCCTTCAACTTTTCTCCTTCTCTTTCTTGTTCTTCTTTTCTTGAAAATTCTAGAGGTTTTTATGATAAAGATGACTTAGTCATCTTATTTAATACCAAGTATGAATTAGTCATGGGCCTAGCCCATGGCTTGGCCGGTTGGGCCTTTGATTTCTCTAAAAAAAATTCAAGCCCACTTTGTATTTTTGTCTAGTTCTTGTAATTTATGAAATATTTTTCCAACTTCCAAATTTGCCCTTCGTCTTTCTCCATATATCCACGAGTCATATTGCAAATTTCCCTTTATACCCTTGACCTTCCTCATTATTTTTTTACTTCTAAATTTTTCATAAGCAACTCACATGTCAAACAAAATAAAATATGACCTTGCTTGTCGTCTTCCCGCGATTGTCTCGAATTATCCGATTATACAAAATGCGGGATATAACAAGGACAAGGCCCTGTCACAGAATCTATATACATGTAAAAATAGCATACCACCAAAGGTACTGCAGCTCCGGACCAAGTGGGAGTGCACCGACGCGGCCGGTGGAAGGCCTACGAGTGTGTGTGTGTGTGTGTGTGTGTCGTGCGAATAATAATGCGAATATGTAAGGCAAGATAACAAGCAAATGAAATAACAAACTATACCCTGGATATTTCAAAAAGGCATCCGGAGGGGTGCTACTCGGGTCGCTTCATCTAAGGCAAGATAACATCACCTCTATAGATATAACTTCGTGACTCGAAGGTCGGTGCATAGATAACATAACTCCATAAATAAAACTCCATGACTCATAGGCCGTGGTATAATCAACTCCATGACCCGAGGTCGAGGTTTAAGCAACTACGTGACCCGTCGATCAGCTATAATCAACTCTATCACCCGTAGGTCAGGTATACGCATCTCCGTGGTCGTCGGTCAGGCAACAACTCCATGACCCGTAGGCCAGGCGATAACTCCTTGACCCGTAGGCTAGGCGATAACTCCATGACCCGTAGGCCAGGCGTATACATATAATGATAACTCGAAGGCAACATAATTGCCTATAAACAACATATCCACTAATTATACCTCCTGACATTCAATCATCTCATATAACTCAACTATTCTTATACAAGCTCTTAACTAGAGAGTACACACTAGGGTTATGGTAACCCAAGTATAATCTTCGAATAACACCTTTGTGCGAATAGTCAAAAAGGTCTATTAGTAGGAATCTTAAGAAATGGAATCATCATCATTGTTACCATCATAGAAACATCCATCTTTAGCATCATAAGCACTTTGAGAATCGTGAGCTTCGGGCTTTTTGGAAATAAGGATATTATAGAATCCATGTATGCGTTCATAGGAAAAAGAATCATGCCTTTGGAAAGAAAGGAAGTAGCCTTAACATACCTGGAAGCTTACTTCTCGACTTCTCCAACTTACTTTCTGTCTTGCAATCTACATAAGATAATTCGTAGTCCCGTAATCTATATATAAAGTCATTCTTACTATTGTTAGGCTCATTATCATATGCTTGTCTTAAGCCTTCAAATTAAATCCTCTTAAATTTTGCCGAAATTTGGGCAAAGATCTCCCCTGTTTATATCCTAGCCCGAAATCACAATATCAACAAAACAACAACTACAACAACTACAACATCAACAACATCATTATCAATACTAAAATATTCCATAAAACATCCCACGCGATGTTTTTTCCAATTTTTCAACCAACAACTTTAATATACAACTATTTAATCACTCTATCTTCGTAAATAAATCAAAAGTAACATTAATAAGGAGAGATTCATACCTTGTTTTTGTTAAAACAGTGATATCTTCAATATCCACCGCAAAATCATACTAGAATCACATCTATGCGTTATCCGAGCTTTGATTAATACTCCGCCACTTGAAAATCACTCAAATCCTCAACTTTTTATGACATAATTGCCCTATATCTTGCTGAGCTTTAAAATCTGATTTTGGTGAAAAATATGGGGTTTTGCGCCTTTTATAAGGTTCAAAAGTCGGGGGGGTCACTGTAGCAAGCTCGGTGAATGAAGTCATATACATATATACCGTACCCGGCCCTCTAGTGAAGGTCTCGGTGAAATAATCATATATATATATACCATATACCCCGCCCTCTAGGAGGGGACTCGGAACAATGCAATGAAATCCGTGCACGAATACATACCCGGCCCGGCTCCGGTGAATGATATATTAACAGCATGCACGAGTAGAATATCATGAGAAACCATATACAAATTAAATCATCATCTGAGACTCAATAGAATAATTAGAATGAACCAACACTGGAGAATCAAAGACAACTATCATGTCAAGTACCACTGAGAACTAGAATTCTTTGGAATTATGTATGTTCATCGTTCGCTCGTTTATGTAATTCATGCCAAAAAGAAGGAAGGGATAGCTTTACGTACCTTGAAGCGCGTCTTTCGTCTAAAATCCACTATCCAAGTTTGTAATCAATAACAAGGCAATAATTACGCCACAATTAGATGAAAGTCATTCTTTACTACTCATTGTAAGCTAACAAACAATCTAACGAAAATCCGGCAACATTTCCCTTATTTTTCTTACTCCGTCCCAACACACCAACAACCCAAAATAATCACAACAATATCAACAACACACAAAATCACGAAAATCATACCAAACAGCCCCAAAATATCATCACAAAACAAACACAAAAATCATACCAAAATGTTTTAAAATATCATCAAAACAACACAAAAAATCATACTAAACAGCCCCAAAATATCATCACAAAACAGCCACAAAAATCATACGAAACAGCCCCAAAATATCATCAACAACATCAAAAACAGTACCAACCATTATTATACATCATAACTCAGCCGATTCCATCCATTTAATCCAACTAAAACAGCCCCCGATCCATAAATCTCAACAAAGCAACAAACGAGTTTATGACGCTATTTTCTCCGTTCTAATCCGTTAAAACTCTAAATAAACTTATTAACAATGAAAAAGGGACCTTAATATTACCTTAAGTATTGCAGCAACCACGTCAACACTCCTCTTTTTGGCTGATTTTTAGCTCAAACTGAAGGCAACGCGACGCACAACGCTTTTCTCTTCATGAGCTTCGGGATTCGGGGCTCGGATTTTGATCAAAATGGCTTTCTTAGCCTAGAAGTTCTCTCCCTCTCTCTCTAATGTTTTGGAAGCTCCTAGATGAAAATGACAAGAACTCAAATGAATTTTCAATATATATTAATGTTAATGGGCCGAAATATACTCATGGGCCGAAATGTAAATGCTTGGATCGGGTCTCAACTTGCTGCCCCGCCAGCCCAACTTGCATCGTCCATAACTCCTTATCCTGATATCATTTTGATGAGAGGTTTATTGAGTTGGAAACTAGACTCAAGGAACTTCATTTTAGGCTTTTTAAACACCTTAAAACTCCTCATATTCTAGGAGATACGCCTCCAACAATATGGGCTAAAATCGGGTCTGAGATTTTACCGAAGTTGTTCCGATTCATTTCGTTTAACTTCTAATCCTCTTCCAACCCTCATGTAACCTCTTATACATACATATACATACTCATATACATCCATAACAATCCATACACATATCTCGAAGGGTCCGGAGAATCACAGTAACCTTAAACATAACTAGAGAACTTACGAAGCTTCGACGAAACTCCAATCGCAAAAGTATATTCATATCTTTTGTCCATCTTCTATATCATTACTAATAATCTCAAATACTTTAAAAGGGCACTCACATTACCTCATATACATACTCATAACACGATTTCAAATCCTTTAGGTTACCATGTCACCTCGGGATACTTAAGGCAACCATATATATAACGATATTCTTACTAACTCGATTAACTTTCCTTGAAATGTCTTAACCCATTCATTCTTGTCTTAATTCAAGTAGCAAGGACTCTTACGGGGTGTAACATCCTTCCCCCCTTAGGAACATTCGTCCTCGAATGTTGTACCTTGCGAGCTTGCGACGCTTTTATTAGTTTCTTGAAACGGTTGTCCTCCTTTAGTTCCTAATTTCCATGCTATTATACGATGGGCTCATTAATCTTTTTTTTCATATCCTTCCACTTCTCTATATATCTCATTCATTAGTTCCATATTGTCACGACCCAACCCCGTAAGCCATGACTAGTGTCCAGCCCACTCGTACACACCCATAACGCGAAGCGGCATATAGATAACTTATGCATATACAAAGATCAGACGTCGTCTCGAACTGTCGCATACAAACACATATATCGCATAGAAGCTGGCAAAGCTATCATAAATCACAACATCTCAAAATATAGACAACGCAAGCCGATAAGGCTGCCATGGTGGGAGGGACCGCCCAAAGCATAAATCATACGAACACGACTGAATAGAACTATTCACAACCCACATATATGTCTACAGACCGCTAAGAGTAACAACAGAACCATATGACGGGACAGGGCCCCGCCGTACCCCTGAATAGACATACACATATACAACAATGAGTCTGTACAAAAATATGGGCTCCAGAATAAGGGAGCGCTCCAAAGTAGCGGAATCGGTATCCTAGACTGGCGGGTCACCAAATCGATCGTCCGTACTCGCGGGTACGAAACGCCCCGAAGAAAAGGGGGTCAAGACAGAATATGTACCGAGTATGCAAAACATGAAATACAAGAACAGGATCAAACTGAAATAAGGAATATAGAAAATCATAAGACTTGCCTCTGAAACATAAATCATGCGTATCAATATCATATCCGGCTCATTATGGGACTGAGTGACTTAAGTAAATACTCATCATGTACATATGCATATATAACGTGTCCCGGCCCTCTAGTGAGGGACTCGGTAAGTAAAATCATCATGTCATGTACATATAACGTGCCCCGGCCCTCTAGTGAGGGACGCGGTAAGTAAAATCATCATATCATATACATATAACGTGCCCCGGCCCTCTAGTGAGGGATGCGGTGAATGAAGTCATCATATGCCATCCTGGCCGCCTCCCCCATATCATCATATCATGTAACGTGTCCCGGCCCTCTAGTGAGGGACGCGGTGAATATCATCATATACATATAACATGCCCGGGTCCTCTAGTGAGGGACGCGGTGAATAATGCAATGGAGTCGTGCACGAATACATGCCCTGGCCCGGGACGCAGTGGAAGAAGTACAACAGCTCGCACGAGCAGAGTAGTGAGAAACTATATGCACATAAATCATCATTACAGACTCAATGGATATGTAAATAGTCGACGCTCGAGAGTTAAAACGGTAATCATGTTAAGTTCTTTCAAAAAGTCGTTAAGACTAAACAAAGGAAGATCTCGGGGGCCACGGATATGCATCAAACCAATCCGGGCCCACCCATGAAAGTTAAATTTATACGTTATAGAATAATTTACGAGCATATCAAAGCAATCCGGTTCTGTCTATGAAAGTTAGGGACATTTTCAACATAAAATCCTTTTGGAGCAAAACTCTTTATACCACATTTGAATTCAATCATCCAAAAGACATAAGGACCATAGTTCTACCACATTAAGAATGCTAACATTAAGAGATGGATAAGAATCGTAAACATGCTCGGATCATAAGAATAGAGCTACCCTGAGGATCGTGTCATAGCTTACTTACTCTAAGACATGCCAAAAGAAAGAAAGGTTAAGCTTTACATACCTCGTCCGCTTCCTAAGCTAATCAAAACTTAATTCTCGGGTCTCCCAAGATCTACAATAACATCATTAGATACTAACATTTGTTGTAGGCACTTAGGAATTCATTCCCAAGCTACCACTTTATCTACAGAAATTTGGGCAGCATTTCCCCTGCAAATTCAACAACCCCCGAGAATTCAACTCGGTCAAATCTATTAGATCTCGTATTTTGTACATCGGGAAAATCCGGGTTAACTACGATAAGTTAGGGACAAGACTAATCCGGGATACAAAGTCGAGACTTTTAACCATGATTTGTTTTAAGACATAAGTTGCTATGATTTGGTGGTATGGAATATTAAGGAAATTTGGGGTTAAAAATGAATAATTGGAAGTTGATAATTCATGAAAAATAAGGCCATGTGGCCGGCCACATGGGTGTGGGCCAAGGGCCACATGGAAGGCTAATATATGCTACTAAAAGATGACTAAGTCATCATATTCATCTTCTTCAACACTTAAGAAAAATCAAGAAACTTGGTGAACAAAAATTAAAGACCATTCGGCCATGAGCATGGAAAAGTGAGGTCCAAAAATAGCCATAAAAAAATAAGTTTCTTCTAGCAAATCAACTAATTGAAGGGTCCTTGTTAACGTGGAGTTATTGTTTGGATCAACAAACCATTTGTTTTCATCATAGCTAGTTGTGAAGTTGAAGGGAAAAGGTAAGGTTTAATCTTGTTTTTATATGTTATGGGTGGTTTATGTGTGTTGTAGTATATAAAAATGGATGAAACTCATGAAATATTGCATGTGGGAGTTGGGCCGTGTGGATGGCTTGTGGCCGTGTATGAGTGTGTTGTGTAGGAGTGAGGAATTAAATTCTATTTATCAAGTTTAGTTGTTGTAGTGTGTTGAAATGCATGAGAATCATCAATATATGTGTTTATGGTGGTGGCCGAATATGGGTCATGTTGTGTGACAAGGAATGAATTAATGTTACTTAGTGTTTTAGTTGTCGTTGTGAATTCTATGTTGGCGATGAGATTTTAATGATTCAACTTGATGTCGTAATTGTTGCGGGCTGATTTGGAAGTTAACATGAATTTGATGTAATTTTTATACTTATGGAAATGACATTGCTAATGTGTGGATTGTTGGAGTAATTTATGAACTTGGGAGAGAGGAATGTGTTGGTGATGTTGTTCCTGGGTTTGGGGATGATTTCGGTGAGTTGGTACATTAGTTGGTTGTTTGAAATGTTGTGTGTATTTTTTAAAGTGTTCTTGAATATTGTTTGAATGGTTTCGATTAGTAATGGAACGTATGAGCGTTGATGTTGGTTTGAATATAAGTAGTTGAATTGAATATAATGAATGTTGTTGAATAATGTAGAAAAGAGTTACTAACGTTAGAATGCGTTTTGAATCGATTGTTGATGTTGTTAGAATGATTGTTGGTGTTGTTGTTGATGAATTTGGCCGAGTTGAATTCTCGGGGTTGTTGCATTTACAGGGGAAATGCTGCCCAAATTTCTGTAGAATTAAGTGCTAGTTAGAAGTGAATGCCTAAATGTCTATAGCTAATGTTTGATGTCCATTGATGTTGTGTAGATCTTAGGGAGCCCGAGACTTAGGATTGGATTAGCTTTAAGAGCGGACGAGGTATGTAAAGCCTAACCCTTCTTTCTTTTGGCATGTCTTAGTTGTAAATAAGCTATGACACGAGCCTCGAGAAAACTCCACTCTTACGATCCGAGCATGTCTACGATTCCTATTTACCTCTTAATGTCGGCCTTCTTAATGTAACAGTATTATGGTTCCTATGTCTTTGGTAATATTGGATTTCAAATGTTGCATAAAGATTTTGTTTCTAAAGGATTCTACGTCTAAAAATGGCCGTAACTTTCGTAGACAGAACCGGATCGCCTCGATATGCTCGTAAGAGATTCTGCAGCGTATTATGACTATATCTTCCAAAGGCGGGCTCGGATCGGATTGATACTCGTCCGTGGGTCCTGCGACTCTCCTTTGTATAGCTCCAGCAACTTTGTGACAGAATTGGTTATAACTATCACCCGACCCCCGAGTGTTGATTACTTATTTATGTATTGAGTCTGTAATAATGATTTTTATGCATATGGTTACTCACGACTCTGCTCGTGCATTCTGTTGTATCCTTCGCCGAGTCCCGGGCCGGTTATGTCGTCGTGCGCACTATGTTATATTCTGGTGTTATGCTGTGTTATGGTTCACCGAGCCCCTCGTTAGAGGGCCGGGGACCCTATATACTTTGGTGTTATGCTGTGATTATGGTGTTATGATGTGTTATGGAGATATGTCGGGTTACGGAGATTTGAAACCTTCTGGTGTTATGCTGTGTTGTGGCGCCAATGACGGGCGGGCAACCATATTCTTTGAGCCCCATGCATGATTTGTGTTTTAAAAGTAAACGTTTTGGTATTTTGAATATTTCACTTACTTTACGTTCCATTACGATTATGATTACGTTCGTATTTACGCTTTGCATACTCGCATATATCCGCATCGACCCCCTTTCTTCGGGGTCGCGTTTCATGCCCGCAGTACGTGTCCATTTCGGTGATCCGCCAGACCTAGGACACCTATTCCGCATTGTTTGAGTGCTCCCTTTGTTCTGGAGCCTATATTTTGGTATATGTACTCTTCCGTTGCATATGTATATATTTGTTCAGGGGTACGGCGGGGCCCTGTCCCATCATATGATTCTGTTGTTCTGTTTAGAGGTCTGTAGACATGTATGTGGGTTGTGAATATTTCCGTTTGGGTTGTGTTCGTATGGTATATGTTGTGGGCGGTCCCATTCGCCGTGGCAGCCTTGTCGGCTTGCGTTTGTATGTATGTATTTTGGGACGTTGCGCCGTATGATAGCCTTGCCGGCTTCCGTGATATATATGTCCGTGTTTGCGAAAGCTTGAGACAACGTCTGATGTTTGTTTATGTATAAGTGATCTGTATGCGATTCTGGTAAATGAATGTGTTTGGGTACCCAGCTCGGGCACTAGTCACGGCCTACGGGGTTGGGTCGTGACAAAATCATCAACAACAATACCAACAATCATATTAACAACATCAACAACCAATTCAAAACGTATTCTAACGTTAGTAACTCTTTTCTATATACTTGACAACATTCCACTTATATTCAATCCAACTACATGCATTCAAGCCAACGTCAACGCTCACATATTTAAGTACTAATCCGAAACCATTCAAACAAGATTCAAGAACATTTTAAACAATCCGCACAATATTTCAAACAACCCAAACAAAACACCATCTCACCCGAAACCACCCCAAACTCGAGAACAACAACCACACATTCTCTTCCTTCCAATTTCATAAACTACACCAACAATCCACACTTTAACAACATTATTCTCATAAATACAAGAAACTACATACAATTCACGTTGGCCTCTAAAACAGCCCACAACAATTACAACTTCAACTTGAATCATTAAACTTTCATTTTCATCATAGATTCCACAACAACAACAACCAAAATATACTAAATAAAATTAGTTCAACATGCCTACACCAAATCAGCCCATATTCGGCCACAACATCAACATACAAATTTCATAATTTTCATCCATTTCTACACTCTACAACAACACCCAAACATACTAAATACAATTAATTCATCACTCCTACACAACACACAACACGGCTACAACCCAACACACACAGCTCAACATCAACATCCATACTTTCATGAATTTCATTCATTTCTACATGCTACAACATACACAAACCATCCATAACATATGAAAAAGAGGATTAAACCTTACCTTCTCCACTTGGTTCTTCAACTTAGCTAGAGTTTGTGCTTGCAAGAATAAATGGTTTGCTTGCTCCAACAACTATCTCACGTTAAAGAGGACCTTCCAATTGGTTGATTAGCTAGAAGAAAATATTTTTTTATCACTATTTGAGGGCTTCCATTTTTTTCACCATGGCCGAATGGCCCTTCTTATTTTTCTCCAAGTTTCTTGAATTTTCTAAGGGTGAAGATGATGAATATAATGACTTAGTCATCTTTTACTACATATATAAAACATCCATGTGGCCCATGGCCCACATATATCACACGGCCACATGGCCCCTTTAGTTCATGAATTATAAGTTTTTCATAATTCACTTTTAACCCCAAATTTCCTTAATATTCCATGCCAATAAAATCATAAGCAACATATGCCTTAAAATAATATCAGAGGTTAAAAAGTCTCTACCTCGTATCCCGGAATAGTTTTGTCCTTAACTTATCATGGTTAGCTCGGATTGCCCCAATGTACAAAATACGGGATATAACATCCTTCCCCCCTTTAGAACATTAGTCCTCGAATGTTAGACTGGTCTTACGGGGTCTTACGAGCACTTCGGGGGAAGTTCCTTTTGTAGCTATCACATACAGTTTATTCATCAGTCCACCTAACCAATTTAGGAATTCACCTGCAGGCCGTTATATCCCGTATTTTGTTCATCGGGACAATCCGGATTAACTACGATAAGTTAGGGACAAGACTATTCCGGGATACGAAGTTGAGACTTTTAACCACGATCTTGTTTTAAGACATAAGTTGCTATGATTTGGTGGTATGGAATATTAAGGAAATTTTGGGGTTAAAAATGAATTAATGAAAGTTGACAATTCTTGAAAATTAAAGGGGCATGTGGCCGGCCGCATGAGGTGTGGGCCAAGGCCACATGGAAACCTAATATATGCTACTAAAGATGACTAAGTGATCATCTCTCCATTATCTCTTCACTTAGAAAAATCAAGAAACTTGGAGAAAGAACACAAAGGCCATTCGGCCATAGCTACAAGAAATTAAGGTCCAAGAATTGATCAAAAAAAATATTTTCTTCTAGAAATTCAAGCAATTGGAAGGTCCTCCTTAACGTGAGATAGTTGTTGGAGTCGTTAAGCCGTTCGTTTTGTTGTTTGCAAACCCTAGCTAAGTTGTGAAGTTGAAGGGAAAATGTAAGGTTTAATCTTCTTTTACATATGTTATGGATGATTTGTGTGTGCTGTAGCATGTAAAAATGGATGGAACTCATGAAATATTGCATGTTGGAGTGAGGCCGTGTGTATGGTTGTAGCCGTGTATATGTCATGTTGTGTAGGAGTAATGAATTAATTCTATTTATCATGTTTGGTTGTTGTAGTGTGTTGAAATGGATAAGAATCATGATATATATGTGTGGTGATGGTGGCCGAATATGGGTCATTTTGTATGGCAAGGAATGAATTAATTTTGTTTGGTGTTTTGGTTGTTGTTGTTATGGATTTCCATGTTGATAATGAGAGTTTAATGGCTCAAGTTGATGTTGTAATTGTTGTGGGCTGATTTGGAAGTTAACGTGAATTTGGTGTAGTTTTTATATTTATTAGAATGACATTGTTAAAGTGTGGATTGTTGGTGCAATTCATGAATTTGGGAGAGGGATGTGTTGTTGTTGATGTTCTCGGGTTTTGGGGTGGTTTCGGGTGAAAGGGAGTGTTGGTTGGGTTGTTTTAAATATTGTGCGGATTGTTTAAAATGTTCTTGAATGTTGTTTGAATGGTTTCGGATTAGTAATGGAACGTGTGAGCATTGGTGTTAGTTTGATTATATGTGGTTAATTGAATATAATGGAATGTTGTTGAATTATGTAGAAAAGAGTATTTAGTGTTAGAATGCATTTTGAATTGATTATTGATGTTGTAAACATGGTTGTTGGTGTTGTTGTTGATGATTTAGCCGAGTTGAATTCTCGGGGTTGTTGTATCTACAGGGGGAATGCTGCCCAAATTTCCGTAGAATTAAGTGTTAGTTTGAAAATGAACTCCTAAATGCCTATAGTTAATGTTGGTATTTAATGATGTTGTGTAGATCTTGGGGAGTTCGAGACTTAGGATTGGATTAGCCTTGAGAGCGGACGAGGTATGTAAAGCCTAACCCTTCTTTCTTTTGGCATGTCTTAGTTGTCAATAGGCTATGACACGAGCCTCGAGGAAACTCCACTCTTACGATCCGAGCATGTCTACGATTCTTATTTACCTCTTAACGTTGGCCTTCTTAATGTAATAGTGTTACGGTTCCTATGTCTTTGGTAATATTGGATTTCAAATATTGCATAAGGACTTTGTCTTTAAAAGAGTTCTTCATCTAAAAATGGCCGTAACTTTTGTAGACAGAACCGGATCGCCTCGATATGCTCGTATGAGATTCTGTAGCGTATAATGACTATGTCTTCCATAGGCGGGCTCGGATTGGGTTGATGCTCGTCCGTGGGTCCCGCGACTTTCCTTTATATAGTTCCTACGACTTTGTGACAGAACTTAGTATGGCTATCGTCCCGACCCCCGAGTATGGTTAGTCCACTTATTTGTTGAGTCTGTAAAAATGATTTTTATGCATATGGTTACTCACGACTCTGCTCGCGCATTCTGCTATATCTTTCGCCGAGTCCCGGGCCGGTTATATCGTCGTGCGCACTATGTTATATTCCGGTGTTATGCTGTGTTATGGTTCACCGAGTCCCTCACTAGAGGACCAGGGACCCTATATATTTGGTGTTATGCTGTGATTATGGCGTTATGATGTGTTATGGAGATATGTCGGGTTACGGAGATATGAAACCTTCTGGTGTTATGCTGTGTTATGGTGCCAATGACGGGTGGGCGACCATATTCCCTGAGCCTTATGTATCATTTGTGTTTTAAAAGTAAACGTTTTGGTATTTTGGATATTATACTTATTTTCTGTACTTCTGTTTCGATTATGATTGTGTTTCTCGTATTTCTTGCTTTGCATACTCGCACATATTCCGTATCGACCCCCTTTCTTCGGGGTCGCGTTTCATGCCCGCAGTGGCGTACGCCCATTTCGGTAATCCGCCGCTAGGACACCTATTCCGCCGTTTGGAGTGCTCCCTTTGTTCTGGAGCCTATATTTTGGTATATATTCTTCCGTTGCATATGTATTTGTTTATTCAGGGGTACGGCGGGGCCCTGTCCCGTCATATGATTCTGTTGTTCTGTTTAGAGGTCTGTAGACATGTATGTGGGTTGTGAATATTTCTGTTTGGGTTGTGTTCGTATGGTATATGTTGTGGGCGGTCCCATTCGCCGTGGCAGCCTTGTCGGCTTGCGTTTGTATATATATTTTGGGACGTTGCGCCATATGATAGCCTTGCCGGCTTCCGTGATATATATATGTTTGTGTTTGCGACAGTTTGAGACAGCGTCTGATGTTTGTATATGTATAAGCTATCTGTATGCGATTCTGGTTAAGGAATATGTTTGGGTGCCCAGCTCGGGCACTAGTCACGGCCTACGGGGTTGAGTCGTGACAAAAGTGGTATCAGAGCGGTTCGTCCTCGGAATGTCTACAGACCGTGTCTAGTAGAGTCTTGTTTATCGGTGTGTTGTGCACCACATCTATAAACAGGAGGCTACAGGACATTTAGGATGTTATCCTTCCTTCTGATCTTAGATCGTACGATAGAGCTGTATTATCAGGATGACTCTTTCCTAACGAATTGTTATGTTTTTAGCGATGCCTCCGAGGAAGGAAACAGCTACCCAAAAGGGCAAGTCTACGGCGCATGGGGAGACCGGCCGGCCGGAGAGTTACTAGGGCCCGTGCTTTGAGCCACATGCCCGAGGTTGTGCCCCCGACCGGCCCGATTCGCTACACCGCCACTATCGGAGGGACTTGGAGCGACGAGCGGTTGCAGTTAGAGGCGGCTCCACCGCCGGCTCCCGCGGTTCCGATGAGATGCCTCCGGGCTCCCCGGCCCGGGCGAAGGATAGGGCCATGTGAGAGGCGGCCCAGTTATTGACTAGATTGGTGGCGGGGCAGGTTCACAGGCAGGGATTAGGAGGTGATCGTGCGGACGGGCATGACGTGTCGAGGGCCCGTGATTTCCTGACTTGTGGTCCCCCAGAGTTTTTCGGGTCAAAGCCCGCGGAGGATCCTCAGGAGTTTATTCGGGAGATGCAGCGTACGTTGCGGCTCATCAAGGCTTCTGAGACTGAGTCTGTCGAGTTGGCGTCATATCGGTTGCATGATGTAGCGGCTAATTGGTATGAGTCTTGGGAGCTGTCTAGGGGCGAGGGTGCTCCTCCGGCGACCGAATCGAAGGAGTGAGTTTACGGAGGCCTTTCTTGGCCATTTTCTGCCTCTGGGCTAACCACGCGAGCTAGGGTAGACTTATCCCGATTTCTCTTCTTGAGACGAGAGGGCAGGAGCGTCCGGGAGTATAGTCTGGAGTTTGATTCATTGGCTAGATATGCGTCCGCTTATGTAGCTGATATGACTGATCGGATGCATCGATACGTGATGGGGCTAGACCGTTACTTGGTTGATAGCTGTTTGGTGATGGCGGCCCAGCCAGGGATGGATATTGCACGGGTACAGGCACATGCCCAGGGTATGGAGGATCGACACAGAGGGCGTCAGCCTGACAGGGATTATGACAGGGGCCAGCCCAAGAGGGCTAGATCCGCTGGGTATCTCGTGTCTCGGGGAACGGCCTCGAAACGCCTCATTGCAGTATGAAGATAGCAATATATCCTTCCCGGCCAAGCACGGAGCACACCCCACAGTTCACCGGTAGGGAGACCGGATGGTGCGGGGTATTCGGGGGCGGGTCGAGCTCCAAGGCTTCGGCTCACGGTGGACGAGGTTCCAACCGGGTCGAGGCCACCCAGACCTCCGTGTTCCTACTGTGGGAGGCATCACCCTGGAGAGTGTTATCGCGCTACGGGCGCTTGTTTTACTTGTGGCCGTCAGGGCCATCTTATGAGAGATTGTCCGCGTGGGGGTGGTGCAGGTGGTGCAGCTCAGCCTACCGGGTCGGCTGCCGGTTCATCTTCTTCCTCGGTAGCTATGTGTTATATCCCATATTTTTATACATTGGAACAATCCAGATTAATTATGATAAGTTAAGGACAAAACTATTTCGGGATACAAAGTCGGGATTTTTGACCTTTGATTTTATTTTGAGTTATAAGTTGTGCATGAATTTGTTGGCATGGAACAATTAGGAAAATTTGGGACCAAAAGTGATATAATTGGAAGTTGAAAATCATCCATTTTCCATGTGTGTGGCCGTGTAAGTGTAGGAGTTGGCCCACACAATTGTGGACAATTTTAATTGGTCCAACACACTTGTGTGGGCCAAGGGACCATTGAATAAGTCTTGCACTAACATAAAAGATGACCACTACTTCTTTCATTCATTCACCACACTTAGAAAAAAAAATAGAACAAGAAGTTGAAGAACAAATGAGCTCTCGGCTTTGGGGCAAGAAAAATCAACTTCATTTCTAGCTCTTCCAAAAATATTTTATTGATGCAAACCCACTATATTGAGGTCCCTAAGTAGCGTGGAGGTGTCGTTGGAGCGATCAACCCTTTATTTTTCATCCTTGGAAACCCTAGGCTATTGGGAAGTTGAAGAGGAAAGGTAAGAATTCATTATGTTTTATGTGTTATAAAGGTTGTATGTATGTTGTAGTATGTTAAAATGAAGGAAAATCATGAAATAAAGTATGTTGAAGTTGAGGTGGTGAATGTAGTGAGGCTTGAGCCGTGTAAGTGTGTGTGTGTTGTGTTGTATTGAAATTGATGAATTAATGTCTAGTTAGCATATTATGATTATTGTAAGGTGAAGAACGATTGAGAATCATCCATATATGTATATGTGTAGTGTTGGTCGAAATGGGTCATATTATATGACAATGAACGAATTGATATCGCTTAATGTTTTAGTCGTCGTCGTTATGAATTCTATGTTGGAAATGAATGTTGAATGACTCAAACTAATTTTGTAGTTGTTGCGGACTGATTTGGAGACTATTGTGCATTTAATGTAGTTTGTATGTTGATGAGAATAGCATTGTAGAATGTGAATTGTGGATGCAAATCATGAATTGAAAATAAGGAATGGGTTAAAGTGAGGTTCTCGGTTTAGGGGCTGAATTCGGGTAGCTTGGAGAAATTGTTGGATTGTTTGAAATGTTGTATGAATTGCTTAGAATGTCTTTAAATATGGTTGGTATGGGTTCGGGTTAATATTTGAATGTATAAGTATCGATGTTGGCTTGAAGGTAAGTTTGAATTGAAATTATGAATGTTGTTGAATGATGGAAAAGAGAGCTATTATTGTTGCATTGCCTTTCGGATTGGTTGTTGATGTTGCTAGGTTGGTTGTTGTTGTTGTTGTTGATTGATTTGGCCGAGTTAAATTCTCGGGGTGGCCTATTTACAGGGGAAATGCTGCCCAAATTTCTGTAGAATTAAGGGCAAATTTGGAATTAAATGCCCAAAAAGTCTTTAGCTAATGTTTGGCATTTTATGAATTGTTTATAGATCGTGGGCAGCCCGAGACGTAGGTTGGAATTATCTTGAGTTTGGATTATATTGGAGAGCGTTTGAGGTATGTAAAGCCACCTTCTTTCCTTGGCATGCCTTAGTTAAAATAGGCTATGACACGAACTTCGAGGAAACTCTATTCCCGCAATCCGAGCATGTCTATGATACGCATTTGTTTCTTGATATTCATATGTTGATGTGATGAAATATTGATCCTTATGTCCTTGGAACTACTAGTTTACCAAAGTTGCATGAAAGTTTGATTTCTAAAAGAATTTATTCTTTAACGATTCGAAAACTACAAACGCCCATAACTTTCACAGAAAAGCTCGGATTGCTTTGAAATTTTCGTAGAAGCTTGTATGATCTAGGATGAGTATGTTTTCCATAGGCGGGCCCAAAATCGGGTCTACACCCGTCCGTGGGTCCCGCGATGCCCTTTATGTAATTTCGACAACTTTTGAAAGAATATGTTGTAATTATTATTCCGATTTCAAATATGACTATTTTACTTATCTTTTGGATTTATGACAATGATTTTATGCATATGATTCCTCACGACTCCGCTCGTGCATTCTGTTATATCTTTCGCCGAGTCCCGGGCCGGTTCTGTTGTCGTGCGCATTATGATATACTCCGGTGTTATGCTGTGTTTATGGTTCACCGAGTCCCTCGCTCGAGGGCCGGGTTCCACTTATATTTGGTGTTATGCTGTGTATGGCGTTATGCTGTGTTTGATATGTGACGGGGATACGGAGATTTGAAACTTTCTGGTGTTATGCTGTGTTATGGCGCCATCGACAGGCGGGCGACCATATTTCCTGTGCCCTATGCATGATTCGTATTTTTTTTAAAGTAACATTTTGATATTTTGGAAATGCATTTACTTTCTGTACCTCTATTTCGATCATGACCCAGATTTGTATACTACATTTTCTGCTTTGCATACACAGTACATATTTCGTACTGGCCCCCTTTCTTCGGGGGCTGCATTTCATGCCCGCAGTACGTACGCACGCTTTGGTGATCCACCCGTTTAGGACACCCTTTTCGCCATTTGGAGTGCTCCCCTTATTCCGAGCCATATTTTTGGTATATATTCGTTCGTTGCATTTGTATATATTTGTTCGGGGGTACGGCGGGGCCCCGTCCCGTCATATGATTCTCGTTTTCCGTTTAGAGGTCCGTGGACATGTATGTGGGTTGTGCCTACTTCGTGTGTGTTTGTATATTATTTATTTTGGGCGATCCCATTCGCCGTGGCAGCCTCGTCGGCTTGCATTATATATGTTTTGGGCCGTTGCGCCATTTGATAGCCTTGTCGGCTTTGATATATATATATACGGCTGTGTTTGAGATGTGTTTGCGATAGTTTGACATAATACGAGACGTGTTTGATATTTATATATATAAGCCATCCGTGTGTGGCTCTTTTTGATAGGTGCGTTTGGGTGCCCGGATCGGGCACTAGTCACGGCCTACGGGGGGGTCGTGACAGAAGTGGTATCAGAGCGGTTCGTCCTCGGAATGTCTACAGACCGTGTCCAGTAGAGTCTTGTTTATCGGTGTGTTGTGCACCACATCTATAAACAGAAGGCTACAGGACATTTAGGATGTTGTCTTTTCTTCTGATCTTAGATCGTGCGATAGAGCTGTGTTATCAGGATGACTCTTTTCTGACGAAATGTTCGTTTTTCGCCGATGCCTCCGAGGAAGGCCACAATGCTGTAGAAGGGAAAGTACGGCGGCGGGTGAGACCAGCCGAGCCCGGATGACTACTAGGGCTCGTGCTCGGGGCAGAGCGGAGATTGTGCCTCCGACGGCTGGTTCGCTACGCCGCGATGTCGGAGGGATTTGGAGCGACCCACGGTTCGGCAAAGCGGGGGCGGCTCCACGCGGCCCCCGCGGCACCGGTGCAGAGTAGCTCCGGCCCCCCGACCGGGGCGGATGATGGGACCTACGAGAGAGCGAGCGGTTGTTGACTCGGTTAGTAGCGGGGCAGGTCCCCAGGATAGTGGAGCAGGGGATGATCGCGTAGACAGGCGCGATAGTCACAGGGCCCGTGATTTTCTACTTTGTGGGCCACCAGAGTTCTTCGGGTCAAAGCCCGCAGAGGACCCTCACGAGTTCATCCGACAGATGCAGCGTACCCTGCGGTTGATTAGTGCTTCCGAGACAGAGTCGGTTGAGATGGCGTCATACCGGTTGCACGATGTAGCGACTAATCGGTATGAGTCGTGGATGCTTTCCGAGGCGAGGGTGCCCCTCCGGCCGTATGGGGCGAGTTTGCGAGGCTTTCTGGCCCATTTTCTGCCTCCCCGAGGCATGGCGAGCCGTTGACATGATTCCTGATGTTAAAGCGTAGGGGCGAACCAGTTCGGGAGTACGATAAGTTCGATTCGCCGGCGAGATACGCGCCTACATATGTTGCCATATGACCGACCGGATGCGCACGATATATAGTGGGGGACGGACCAATACATTTGTTAACGAAAGGTGGTGATGGCGGCCCGATTGAGATGGATATTGCCCGTATACGTGCCCACGCCCGTGAGAACGGGAGGACGACGCGGAGGGCGCCACCGATTTACTGATGGGGTCGGCCCAAGAGGCTCATCGTCGGGGTATTCGGGGATTTTCGAGGGCGGCGCACCTACACATTAGAAGCACCGTATCCTCCCCGGCCAGCACGGGGCACACCCCGCGCTTTTATCCGGCCGGAGATCCGAGGCGCAATTATTCGGGGAGCCGCCGAGCTCCGGGTTTTCGAGCTCCCGGCGGACGGAGGTTCCGGCGGTCGACGAGACCTCCCGTACCTCCGTGTTCCTACCGTGGGAGACAGCACCCTGGAGAGTGCTTTCGCGCCACGGGTGCGTGCTTTACTTGCAGCCGTCAGGGCCATCTGATGAGAGATTGTCCGGTTAGAGGTGGTGCAGGCAGCACAGCTCAGTCTACCGGGTCAGCCGGTGGTTCATCTTCATCCTCGGTATCTATGCGCCCTGCGGGGCGAGGTATGCCAGCATCAGCGGGCCGAGGCAGGGGTCGTGGTGGAGTTCCTGGTTCTAGCGGTCCTTCGAACCGCATTTATGCATTAGCCAGCCGACAGGACCAGGAGGCGTCGCCTAATGTCGTCACAGGTATATTACTGGTTTTCTCTCGAGATGTGTATGCACTGATTGATCCTGGTTCTACATTATCATATATTTCTCCCCTTGTTGCTAGTAAAATTGGGATAGAATCTGAGTCGATAGAGCCTTTTGAGGTAGCTACACCAGTAGGGGATTCTGTTATAGCCAGCCAGATTTATAGAGATTGTTCGGTAATTATCTGTGGCCGCTGCACTAAGGCCGATTTGGTAGAGTTAGATATGACTGAGTTCGATGTGATTATGGGTATGGATTGGCTAGCTTCTTGTTATGCTAATGTTGATTGTCAAAAGAAGATAGTCCATTTCCGCCTGTGGGGAACCGGTTATAGAATGGGCGAGTAATACAAAGATCGCGAGGGGTAAGTTTATTTCATACCTCAAGGCAAGAAAAATGATCGAAAGGGGTATATTTATCATCCGGTCCGTGTTCATGATTTAGAGGCGAGGCACCGATTCTTCAGTCGGTCATGGTTAATGAGTTTTTAGATGTATTCCCGTTTGAGCTTCCTGTCTTCCCCCGAGCGGGAGATAGAGTTTGCTATTGATTTGTTGCGATACCCGGCCCTATCTCTATCCCTCCGTACGTAATGGGCACCGCAAATTGAAAGAATTGAAAGAGCAAATGAGAGATTTATTAGAGAAGGGCTTTATTAGGCCCAAGACATCACCTCGGGGAGCGCCGTATTATTTATGAGAAAGAAGGATGGATCTCTCATGGATGTGCATTGATTACCGGTGAATAAGGTAACCATCAAGAATAAATATCCCCTCCCCAGGATTGATGATTTGTTTGATCGGTTGCAGGTGCCGTGTGTTTCTCGAAGATAGACCGCGGTCGCTATCATCGTGTACGGGTACGAGAGGTCGATATTCCCAAGACAAACATTCAGACCCGATATGGGCACTATGAATTCGAGTGATGTCTTTTGGGGTCGACAATGCCCCAAAGAAGATTTATGGACCCGATGAATCGGTATTCGACCGTTCTTGGATATGTTTGTGATCGTATTTATCGATGATATTCTAGTTTATTCTCGATCAGAAGCAGAGCATGCAGACCATCTGAGGACGGTACTTGGCACACTCCGGCACCCGAAATTATATGCTAAATTTTCTAAATGTGAATTCTGGTTATCTTCGGGGCATTTCGGGACATATTATTGGGCGATGGCGTCCCGGTGGATACCCGTAAGATTGAGGCCGTAAAGAATTGGCCTCAGACCTACGACGCCGACCGAGGTGCGTAGCTTTCGGGATTGGCCGGTTATTACAGAGATTTGTAGAGAAATTTGCTTCGATTTCGCCCTTTGACAAGGTCGACTCGGTGGGGAGCAAAGTTCCGGTGGTCCGATGCTTGCGAGCGTAGCTTCCGCTGTCGAAAGAGAAGTTGACTACGGCTCCGGTCCCGACTCTTCCCGAGGGTCCGTATGGGTATGTGATTTATTGTGATGCCTCCGGTATTGGTTTGGGGTGTGTGTTGATGCGCAAAGGCGGGGTGATAGCTTATGTTTCTCGGCGACTCGTAAAACATGAAAAGAATTATCCTACTCACGATTTGGAGCCGTCCGCGGTTATTCATGCTTTGAAGATGTGGAGACATTATTTATATGGGGTTCACGTTGATATTTATACGATCATAAGAGCCTCCAATACATCTTTAAACGAAGGAGTTGAACTTGCGGCGAAGAGGAGGTGGTTAGAGTTGTTAAAAGATTATGATGTTGATATTCTCTACCATCCGGAAAGCTAATGTTGTGAAAGATGCACTTAGTCGCAAGTCTATGGGGCGCCTAGCCCAGCGTACGTGCCATCGAGAGGGAAAGAAATGGTTCGCGATATTCATCGCCTGGCTAGTCTTGGAGTTCGCTTGGCCGATTCTCGGAGATGTTGGGGTTTCGTTCGAGGTATTGCCGAGTCCTCTATTACGAGAAGATATTAAGCGACATCGATGAGGATCCTATTCGGCACGAGACGCAGATGCGCCCCCGGAGAAGGAGAAGACTCCGTTTGAGATTTCACCGATGGAGTGTTATTTCACGGGGGGCGATTGTGTGTACCGACGCGTGTGGCGGCGACGGTTATGGGCGAGGCACATTATGCCCGATATTCTGTTCACCCAGGGACGACGAAGATGTACCATGATCTCATATGCTTATATTGGTGGGATGGTATGAAAAGAGATATAGCAGAGTTCGTCGCTCAGTGTCCGAATTGCCAGCAGGTTAAGATTGAGCACCAGAAGCCCGGTGGGCTATTGCAGGAGATGGAGATACCGACGTGGAAGTGGGAGATCATTAATATGGA
Source organism: Lycium ferocissimum (assembly GCF_029784015.1). Classification (NCBI taxonomy): domain Eukaryota; kingdom Viridiplantae; phylum Streptophyta; class Magnoliopsida; order Solanales; family Solanaceae; genus Lycium; species Lycium ferocissimum. The sequence continues at coordinate 24,309 of NW_026715069.1, read as the reverse complement.
TTTTATTACAGGTTTACCTCGCACTCCACGGAGGTATGATTCCATTTGGGTCATTGTTGATCGGCTGACGAAATCAGCCCATTTTCTTCCGGTCCGGACCACCTATTCAGCTGAGGATTATGCCAGGCTTTATATTAAGGAGATTGTGCGACTTCATGGAGTTCCTATATCTATTATCTCCGACAGAGGTGCCCAGTTCACAGCTAATTTCTGGAGATCGTTTCAGGCAGGATTGGGGACGCAGGTGAGTCTCAGTACAACATTCCATCCCCAGTCCGACGGAAAGGCCGAGCGCACTATTCGACATTGGAAGATATGTTGCGGGCTGTGTTATTGATTTCGCAGGTAGCCGGGATGATCATTTGCCGCTTGTTGAATTTGCTTATAATAACAAATACCACTCCGTATTCGATGGCACCGTACGAGGCGTTGTATGGCGAAAGTGTAGGTCACCGATCGGTTGGTTTGATGTCGGGGAGATTGAGTTGATTGGCCCAGATGTGGTCCAGCAGGCCGTGGATAAGGTGAAACTCATTCGAGAGCGGTTGTTAGCGGCTCAGAGTCGACAGAAATCATATGCAGATAATCGCCGTCGACCTTTGGAGTTTTAGATTGGCGATTGGGTTTCTTCGAAAGTGTCACCTATGAAAGGTGTTATGAGATTCGGCAAGAAAGGGAAGCTCACCCCGAGATATATTGGGCCTTATCGATTGTTCGTAAAATAGGCAAGGTTGCCTATGAGTTAGATCTCGCACCGATTTGGGAGCGGTACACATCCGTATTTCATGTTTCTATGCTTCGTAAATGTATTGGTGACCCTTCCGCAATATTTCCTGTAGATGATATCCAGGTCACAGAGGAGCTATCTTATGAGGAGCAGCCTATAGCCATATTGGATCGTCAGGTAAGAAAGTTGCGGAACAAAGATATGGCTTCTGTTAAAGTGTTGTGGCGGAATAATAACCGAGAGGAAGTGACCTGGGAAGCTGAGGAGCAGATGAAGAAGAAGTATCCTCATTTATTTTCAGAGCCTACAGGTAATCCAATCCTTTATTTGACTATGTTGTTTGATAAATGAATTAATGATCAATGAATGTATTGTTGTGATAGTTGAAAAGGAAACTCCCCAAATTGTTTGTATGACCGTAAGTTAATCTAACATTCGAGGACGAATGTTCTAAGGGGGGGAGGATGTTATATCCCGTATTTTTATACATTGGAACAATCCGGATTAATTATGATAAGTTAAGGACAAAACTATTTCGGGATACAAAGTCGGGATTTTTGACCTTTGATTTTATTTTGAGTTATAAGTTGTGCATGAATTTGTTGGCATGGAACAATTAGAAAAATTTGGGACCAAAAGTGATATAATTGGAAGTTGGAAATCATCCATTTCCATGTGTGTGGCCGTGTAGTGGGATAAGTTGGCCCACACAATTTTGTGTCAATTTTAATTGGTCCAACACACTTGTGTGGGCCAAGGGACATTGAATAAGTCTTGCACTAGTTAAAAGATGACCACTACTTCTTTCATTCATTCAACACACTTAGAAAAAAAAAAGAACAAGAAGTTGAAGAACAAAGGAGCTCTCGGCCAAGAAGCAAGAAAAATCAACTTCATTTCTAAGCCCTTCCAAAATTATTTTGTTGATGCAAACCCACTATATTGAGGTCCCTAAGTAGCGTGGAGGTGTCGTTGGAGCGATCAACCCTTTATTTTTCATCCTTGGAAACCCTAGGCTATTGTGGAATTGAAGAGGAAAGGTAAGAATTCATTATGTTTTATGTGTTATAAAGGTTGTATGTATGTTGTAGTATGTTAAAATGGATGAAAATCATGAAATATGACATGTTGAAGTTGAGGCCATATGTATGTGGCTTGAGCCGTGTGAAGTGTGTGTGTGTTGTGTTGTGTTGAAGTGATGAATTAATGTCTAGTTAGCATATTATGATCATTGTAAGGTGAAGAACGATTGAGAATCATCCATATATGTATATGTGTAGTGTTGGTCGAAATGGGTCATATTATATGACAATGAACGAATTGATATCGCTTAATGTTTTAGTCGTCGTCGTTATGAATTCTATGTTGGAAATGAATGTTGAATGACTCAAATTGATTTTGTAGTTGTTGCGGACTGATTTGGAGACTATTGTGCATTTAATGTAGTTTGTATATTGATGAGAATAGCATTGTAGAATGTGAATTGTGGATGCAAATCATGAATTGAAAATAAGGAATGGGTTAAAGTGAGGTTCTCGGTTTGGGGCTGAATTCGGGTAGCTTGGAGAAATTGTTGGATTGTTTGAAGTGTTGTATCAATTGCTTATAATGTCTTTAAATATGGTTGGTATGGGTTCGGTTAATATTTGAATGTATAAGTATCGATGTTGGCTTGAAGGTAAGCCGTTGAATTGAATTTATGAATGTTGTTGAATGATGGAAAAGAGAGCTATTATTGTTGCATTGCCTTTCGGATTGGTTGTTGATGTTGCTAGGTTGGTTATTGTTGTTGTTGTTGATTGATTTGGCCGAGTTAAATTCTCGGGGTGGCCTATTTACAGGGGAAATGCTGCCCAAATTTCTGTAGAATTAAGGGCAAATTTGGAATTAAATGCCCAAAAAGTCTTTAGCTAATGTTTGGCATTTTATGACTTGTTTATAGATCGCGGGCAGCCCGAGACGTAGGTTGGATTTAGCTTGAGTTTGGATTATATTGGAGAGCGTTTGAGGTATGTAAAGCCACCTTCTTTCCTTGGCATGCCTTAGTTAAAATAGGCTATGACACGAACTTCGAGGAAACTCTATTCCCGCAATCCGAGCATGTCTATGATACGCATTTGTTTCTTGATATTCATATGTTGATGTGATGAAATATTGATCCTTATGTCCTTGGAACTACTAGTTTACCAAAGTTGCATGAAAGTTTGATTTCTAAAAGAATTTATTCTTTAACGATTCGAAAACTACAAACGCCCATAACTTTCACGAAAAGCTCGGATTGCTTTGAAATTTTCGTAGAAGCTTGTATGATCTAGGATGAGTATGTTTTCCATAGGCGGGCCCACTCGGTCTACACCCGTCCGTGGGTCCCGCGATGCCCTTTTATGTAATTTCGACAACTTTTGAAAGAATATGTTGTAATTATTATTCCGATTTCAAATATGACTATTTTACTTATCTTTTGGATTTATGACAATGATTTTATGCATATGATTCCTCACGACTCCGCTCGTGCATTCTGTTATATCTTTCGCCGAGTCCCGGGCCGGTTCTGTTGTCGTGCGCATTATGATATACTCCGGTGTTATGCTGTGTTTATGGTTCACCGAGTCCCTCGCTCGAGGGCCAGGTTCCGCTCATATTTGGTGTTATGCTGTGTATGGCGTTATGCTGTGTTTGATGTGTGACGGGGATACGGAGATTTGAAACTTTCTGGTGTTATGCTGTGTTATGGCGCCATCGACAGGCGGGCGACCATATTTCCTGTGCCCTATGCATGATTCGTATTTTTTTTAAAGTAACATTTTGATATTTTGGAGATGCATTTACTTTCTGTACCTCTATTTCGATTATGACTCAGATTTGTATATTACATTTTCTGCTTTGCATACACGCACATATTTCGTACCGACCCCTTTCTTCGGGGGTCGCGTTTCATGCCCGCAGTGTGTACGTACGCACGCTTGGTGATCCACCCGTTTAGGACACCCTCTTCGCTATTTGGAGTGCTCCCTTATTCCGAGCTCATATTTTTGGTATATATTCGTTCGTTGCATTTGTATATATTTGTTCAGGGGTACGGCGGGGCCCTGTCCCGTCATATGATTCCGTTTGTCTGTTTAGAGGTCTGTGGACATGTTTGTGGGTTGTGCCTACTTCTGTACAGTTGTGTTTGTATGTTATTTATTTTGGGCGATCCCATTCGCCGTGGCAGCCTCGTCGGCTTGCATTGTATATGTTTTGGGCCGTTGCGCCATTTGATAGCCTTGTCGGCTTTGATATATATATATACGGCTGTGTTTGAGATGTGTTTTAAACAGTTTGATATATTCTGAGACAGCGTTTGATATTTGTATATATAAGCCATCCGTGTGTAACTCTTTTTGATAGGTGCGTTTGGGTGCCCATGGCCAGCCGACAGATCAGGAGGCGTCGCCTAATGTGGTTACAGGTATATTATTGATCTTCTCCCGAGCTGTATATGCATTGATAGATCCAGGCTCCACTTTATCATATATTTCTCCCCTCGTTGCTAATAAAATTGGGATAAAACCTGAACCGATAGAACCATTAGAGGTAGCTACACCGGTAGGGGATTCTGTTATAGCCAGACAGGTATATAGAGATTGTTCGATAATTATATGTGGCCGTTGCACTAAAGCAGACCTTATAGAGCTAGATATGACCGAATTCGATGTTATTATGGGTATGGATTGGCTAGCTTCTTGTTATGCTAATGTTGATTGTCAAAAGAAGGTAGTTCGTTTCCAATTTCTAGGGGAACCGGTTATAGAGTGGGCAGGAAATACAGCGTCGCCGAGGGGTAAGTTTATTTCATACCTCAAGGCAAGAAAAAAGATCAAAAAGGGCTATATTTATCATCTGGTTCGTGTGCATGACTTAAAAGCAGAAGCACCGACTCTTCAGTCAGTCCTAGTGATTAATGAATTTCCAGATGTATTCCCAGATGAGCTTCCAGGTCTTCCTCCCGAGTGGGAGATAGAGTTTACTATAGATGTGCTGCCAGACACTCAGCCTATATCTATTCCTCCGTACAGAATGGCACCAGTAGAATTGAAAGAATTAAAAGAGCAGCTGAAGGATTTATTAGAGAAAGGCTTCATTAGGCCCAGCACATCACCCTGGGGAGCGCCGGTATTGTTCGTGAGAAAGAAAGATGGGTCGTCGCGATGTGTATTGATTACAAAATTGAATAAGGTAACCATAAAGAATAAATACCCCCTCCCCAGATTGATGATTTGTTTGACTAGTTGCTGTGGTGCTAGATGTTTCTCAAGATAGACTCGCGGTCGCTACCACTAGGTGCGGGTACGAGAGTCGATATTCCAAAGACAAAGATTCAGGACCCGATATGGGCATTATGAATTCAGAGTGATGTCTTTTGGGCTGACTAATGCTCCAGCCGTGTTTATGGATCTGATGAATCGGGTATTCAAACCGTTCCTGGATATGTTCGTGATTGTATTTATTGATGACATCTTGGTTTATTCACGATCAGAGGAGGAGCATGCGGACCATCTGAGGACAGTACTTGGGGTGCTCCAACACAAAAAATTATATGCTAAGTTCTCTAAATGTGAATTCTGGTTAACTTCAGTGGCATTCCTGGGGTGTATTATTGGAGCTCATGGCATCCGGGTAGATACCCAGAAGATTGAGGCCGTAAAGAATTGTCCTAGACCTACGACACCTACGGAGGTACGTAGTTTTCTGGGGTTAGCTAGTTATTACCGGAGATTTGTGGAGAAGTTTGCTTCGATCTCAGCGCCTTTAACGAGGCTGACTAAGAAGGGAGCCAAGTTCCAAAGGGGATCGATGCCCGCGAACGAAGTTTCCATTCTTCCGAAAGAGAAGTTGACTACAACTCCCGTCCCGACTCTTCGAGGGACCGTATGGGTATGTTATTTATTGTGACGCTTCCGGTGTTGGACTGGGTTGTGTATTAATGCAAAGATGGCAGCAGTCATAGCTTATGCCTCCCAAGCCTCGTAAAAGCACGAGAGAAATTATCCCACTCACGATCTGGAGCTAGCAGCGGTAATTCATGCTTTGAAGATATGGAGACATTATCTATATGGTGTTCATGTTGATATTTATACAGATCACAAGAGCCTCCAGTATATCTTTAAGCAGAAGGAGCTGAATTTGCGGCAGAGGAGGTGGCTAGAGTTGCTGAAGGACTATGATGTCGACATTCTATATCATCCTGGGAAAGCCAATGTTGTAGCAGATGCACTCAGCCGTAAGTCTATGGGTAGCTTGACGGATGTGCCATCGGAAAAGAAAGAAATGGTTCGTGAGATTCGTCAGCTAGCTAGTCTTGGAGTCCGCTTGGCTGGTTCTGGAGATATTGGGGTTTCTGTTCGAGGAATTGCTGAATCCTCTATTATGGAAGAGGTAAAGCGGCGTCAGTATGAGGACCCTGTTCTGGCACAGTACAGAGATGCAGCCCGTGAAAAAGAGAAGACCCCGTTCGAGATTACACCTGACGGAGTATTACTACATAGGGGCAGGTTGTGTGTACCTGATGTTGCGAGGCTGTGGCGACAGGTTATGGGCAACGCACATTATGCCCGTTATTCTGTTCATCCAGGGTCGACGAAGATGTAGAATGACCTCAGATGCTTGTACTGGTGGGATGGTATGAAGAGAGACATAGCAGAGTTCGTCGCTCAGTGCCCAAATTGTCAACAGGTTACGATCGAGCATCAGAAGCCCAGTGGATTATTATAGGAGATGGAAATTCCGACTTGAAAGTGAGAGATAATTAATATGGACTTCATTACAGGCTTACCTCGCACTCCACGGAAGTATGACTCCATATGGGTTATCGTTGATAGGCTGACAAAATCAGCCCATTTCCTTCCAAATAGACCACTTATTCACCAAGATTATGCCAGGTTATATATTAAGGAGATAGTGAGACTTCACGGAGTTCCCATATCTATTATCTCCGATAGAGGTGCCCAGTTTACAGCTAACTTCTGGAGGTCATTTCAGGAAGGATTGGGGACACAGGTAAGTCTTAGTACAGCATTTCATCCTCGGCCTCCGACGGACAGGCCAAGCGTACTATTCAGACGTTGAAAGATATGTTGCGGGCTCCGTGTTATTGATTTTAGAGGTAGCCGGGATGATCATCTCGCCGCTCGTTAAATTTGCTTATAATAATAGCTACCACTCCGATCCGATGGCACCATATGAGGCTCGTATGGCAGAAATGCAGTCACCGATTGGCTGGTTCGATGTTGGCGAGACTAAATTAATTGGCCCGTATATGATCCGTTGCCCAGTTGATAAGGTGAAACTCATTCGGGAGCGGTTACTAGCAGCCCAGAGTCGACAGAAATCATATGCAGATAATCGGCGTCGACATTTAGAGTTCCAGGTTGGTGATTGGGTATTCCTGAAAGTGTCACCCATGAAAGGTGTTATGAGATTCGGCAAAAAGGGAAAGCTCAGTCCGAGATATATTGGGCCTTATCAGATTGTTCGTAAGATAGGCAAGGTTGCCTATGAATTAGATCTACCAGCTGATTTGGGAGCAGTGCATCCAGTGTTCCACGTGTCTATGCTTCGCAAATGCATTGGTGACCCTTCCAGAATATTTCCCATAGATGATATCCAGGTCACAGAGGAGCTATCCTACGAGGAGCAGCCTATAGCCATATTGGATCGTCAGGTGAGAAAGCTGCGTAATAAAGATGTGGCTTCCGTTAAGGTGATGTGGCGGAACAATAACCGGGAGGAAATGACCTGGGAAGCTGAGGAGGAGATGAAGAAGAAGTACCCTCACTTATTTCCGATACCTACAGGTAATCTAAATTCCTTAAGTGATTATGTTAATTGATGAATGAATTGTATATGATAGCTATAAAAGAAACTCCCCCAAAAATACTTGTAAGACCCTGTAGGACTAGTTTAACATTCGAGGACGAATGTTCTAAACGGGGGGAGGATGTTATATCTCGTATTTTGTTCATCGGGACAATCCGAGTTAACTACGATAAGTTAGGGACAAGACTATTCCGGGATACGAAGTTGAGACTTTAACCATGATCTTGTTTTAAGACATAAGTTGCTATGATTTGGTGGTATGGAATATTAAGAAAATTTTGGGGTTAAAAATGAATTAATGAAAGTTGACAATTCTTGAAAATTAAAGGGCATGTGGCCGGCCACATGGTGGGCCAAGGCCACATGGAAGCCTAATATATGCTACTAAAGATCTAAGTGATCATCTCTCCATTATCTCTTCACTTAGAAAAATCAAGAAACTTGGAGAAAGAACACAAAGGCCATTCGGCCATAGCTACAAGAAATTAAGGTCCAAGAATTGATCAAAAAAAATATTTTCTTCAAGCAATTCAAGCAATTGGAAGGTCCTCTTTAACGTGAGATAGTTGTTGGTGTCGTTAAGCCGTTCGTTTTGTTGTTTGCAAACCCTAGCTAAGTTGTGAAGTTGAAGGGAAAAGGTAAGGTTTAATCTTCTTTTACATATGTTATGGATGATTTGTGTGTGTTGTAGCATGTAAAAATGGATGGAACTCATGAAATATTGCATAATGGAGTGAGGCCGTGTGTATGGTTGTAGCCGTGTATATGTGATGTTGTGTAGGAGTAATGAATTAATTCTATTTATCATGTTTGGTTGTTGTAGTGTGTTGAAATGGATGAGAATCATGATATATGTGTGTGGTGATGGTGGCCGAATATGGGTCATTTTTTATGGCAAAGAATGAATTAATTTTGTTTGGTGTTTTGGTTGTTGTTGTTATGGATTTCCATGTTGATAATGAGAGTTTAATTGCTCAAGTTGATGTTGTAATTGTTGTGGGCTGATTTGGAAGTTAACGTGAATTTGCTGTAGTTTTTATATTTATTAGAATGACATTGTTAAAGTGTGGATTATTGGTGTAATTCATGAATTTGGGAGAGGGATGCGTTGTTGTTGATGTTCTCGGGTTTTGGGGTGGTTTCGGGTGAAAGGGAGTGTTGGTTGGGTTGTTTTAAATATTGTGCGGATTGTTTAAAATGTTCTTGAATGTTGTTTGAATGGTTTCGGATTAGTAAGGGAACGTGTGAGCATTGGTGTTAGTTTGATTATATGTGGTTAATTGAATATAATGGAATGTTGATGAATTATGTAGAAAAGAGTATTTAATGTTAGAATGCATTTTGAATTTATTATTGATGCTGTAAACATGGTTGTTGGTGTTGTTGTTGATGATTTAGCCGAGTTGAATTCTCGGGGTTGTTGTATTTACAGGTGAAATGCTGCCCAAATTTCCGTAGAATTAAGTGTTAGTTTGGAAATGAACTCCTAAATGCCTATAGTTAACGTTGGTATTTAATGATGGTGTGTAGATCTTGGGGAGTCCGAGACTTAGGATTGGATTAGCCTGGAGAGCGGACGAGGTATGTAAAGCCTAATCCTTCTTTCTTTTGGCATGTCTTAGTTGTCAATAGGCTATGACACGAGCCTCGAGGAAACTCCACTCTTACGATCCGAGCATGTCTTCGATTCTTATTTACCTCTTAATGTCGGCCTTCTTAATGTAATAGTATTACGGTTCCTATGTCTTTGGTAATATTGGATTTCAAATATTGCATAAGGACTTTGTCTTTAAAAGAGTTCATCGTCTAAAAATGGCCGTAACTTTCGTAGACAGAACCGGATCGCCTCGATATGCTCGTAGGAGATTCTGTAGCGTATAATGACTATGTCTTCCATAGGCGGGCTCGAATTTGGTTGATGCTCGTCCGTGGGTCCCGCGACTTTCCTTCGTATAGTTCCTACGACTTTGTGACAGAACTTAGTATGGCTATCGTCCCGACCCCCGAGTATGGTTAGTCCACTTATTTGTTGAGTCCGTAAAAAATGATTTTTATGCATATGGTTACTCACGACTCGCTCGTGCATTCCGCTCGTATCTTTATTTGAGTCCGGGCCTGTTATGTCGTCGTGCGCACTATATTATATTCCGGTGTTATGCTTGTGTTATGGTTCACCGAGTCCCTCACTGTAGGGCCGGGGACCCTATATATTTGGTGTTATGCGTGATTATGGCGTTATGCCGTGTTATGGAGATATGTCGGTTACGGATATATGAAACCTTCGGTGTTATGCCGTGTTACTGGCGCCAATGACGGGCGGGCGAACATATTCCCTGAGCCCGATGCATCATTTGTGTTTTAAAAGTAAACGTTTTGGTATTTTGGATATTATACTTATTTTTTGTACTTCTGTTTCGATTATGATTCGTATCGTATTTCTTGCTTTGCATACTCGACATATTCCGTACTGACCCCCTTTCTTCGGGGGCTGCGTTTCATGCCCGCAGGTACAAACACCTATTTCAGTGATCCGCCAGTCTAGGACACCTATTCTGCTGTTTGGATTGCTCCCTTTGTTCTGGAGCCTATATTTTGGCATATATTCTTCCGTTGCATATGTATTTGTTTATTCAGGGGTACGGCGGGGCCCTGTCCCGTCATATGATTCTGTTGTTCTGTTTAGAGGTCTGTAGACATGTATGTGGGTTGTGAATATTTCTGTTTGGGTTGTGTTCGTATGGTATATGTTATGGGCGGTCCCATTCGCCGTGGCAGCCTTGTCGGCTTGCGTTTGTATATATATTTTGGGACGTTGCGCCATATGATAGCCTTGCCGGCCGTATATATATATATGTTTGTGTTTGCGGCTTGAGATAGCGTCTGATGTTTGTATATGTATAAGCTATCTGTATGCGATTCTGGTTAAGGAATATGTTTGGGTACCCAGCTCGGGCACTAGTCACGGCCTACGGGGTTGAGTCGTGACACAGGCATAGGGAACAAGTAGGGATATTTATTCTTTATTTCCTCTTCAGCTTCGCAGGTCACCTCCTTCCTGTCATTATTCCGCCGCCGTATCTTAATAAAAGCCACTTCTTTAGTACGCAACATTCTTACCTTACGAACAATGTAATAAGGTCCAATATATCTCGGGTTAAATTTCTCCTTCATGTCGAATCACATTACACCTTTCATGGGTGATATCTTCAAGCATACCCACTCGCCAATCTGGAATTCTAAGTATCAACGCCGATTGTCGTCATATGATTTATGTCATCTCTAAGCTGCTAATAGTCGTTCCCTCCTTTAACTATCATCAGCTAGTATCATCCTGAATAAATTTGACACATAAATTCACCCTCTTTTAGTAACCAGCTAGCTTTGACTGTCTTACTTAAATCATCTTATAATCCCCTTTACGCAACTTGTAACATCCTAGGCACGTCTTCTCGTGTCACTTCTTCGTTTTTAATCCGAACTCTTCTATCGTCCCTTTACTCAGATCTTGCTCTCAACTTTCCGGTCACACATTATGTTGTAATCTTGCAAGAATATGCGCAGGTGCTCAATTTTGGCCCAAGAAATACCTTAGCGCGGCTTCACTAATTCTTATGTTTTACTTGCCTTCGCCTCCCTTATCTTACAACCGGTATCGGAATAGGTCTTTGATTCAACCATAGCCATATCCTGCTTGTCCTCAGTACCAATTCTACCTCGATAATTCATCTTAAACCATCTTTGCATCTTAGTTACAGCCTTCCCTTTTCCTGGTTCACTCTGCTCCACGTATTCCTTCCGTCCTAACATTCGCTTGTAGCCTATCCTATCGTACTCTTTTCCCTTCCTTTATTCATTCCTTTGATGCTCTCACTTCCTACTATAGGAGGTCTTCTGTTCTTCTCCCTTACTACTCATAGGACGCAGTATCATTACGAACAACCTTATTGCCCACATCTTAGCTTTTAATCCAGCACAGCAGTGTTACCTTTTACAATGTCTTTGTAAGTTACTCATTATCGTTCTCTTGTCGTATTCCCCTTAAGCCTTCACTTTCTAATGTCATATCATTCAAGATCTCTACAATTGATTCTCAGCACTATCTCAATTACCATCCTAGCTTCTACCCCTTTTTCTGGCTTTTGGATCTTATTAACTTGTCTCGGCAAAGAATCCTACCTATAGCCCGAGCATCCATATCAAATATATTGTAGTGTTAGTTGTCTCCATCTTGCACTTGCACCTCTCGCACCCGTTTCCCCCCTTTAAGGGGTGTACTTATACTATTACCCGATTATACTTTGCCCTATGTCCGCATTTTGCAATCTCATTTAGGCGGCACTTCTATTCCGACACTCTGATCCCCTTGCCATTCATCTACTCATCTTCTTTCTTTTCCGAATATCATTGTGTTAGTACTTCCCAAGCTTATCCTGTAGTGAAAGCAGCATCGGCTTGCCCTGTAACATTTGTGCCATTTTTTTTTTCTTTTCACTTGAACTTTGTTATCCTGTCCGATTAATGCCTTCTATATACCGCCACGTTGGTTGCCGGAATACACATATCCACTGATATAGCCATGTACGGGGTATCACATGCACACCTATATATATACATAGCTACTGGCATCTCGTTTACAGAATATTCCCAAACGCTACTCAAACTCACCCTAATTCTAGAACTGTGATGCACCTTCTTCTCTTCACCGGTCAAATCCGCCTCGACCTACGCGACCCCTTAAGGTTTCTGCCCACTCTGTATATTCTAATCTCCCTTAGGCTACTCTAGCTTCACATTTGCTTCCTATGTTCAAATTTATAAAACTTTCAGAACACTTCCCAGGGGGTCACCCATCCTAAAATTTCTCTCATCCCAAAGACGCTTAACCTTGGAACTTCGATGAAATACAATGCTTTAACACTAGTATAGTAGCGTCCGTCTCACCGCATGACCTTTATCACATAATCTGGAGTAATTTATCACATAATCTGGAGTAAATTGAAGTCTTAACAGGTTCCAAAACGTCCTCATAACACATCTCCCTCCGAACTAGAAAGGGTCTCTCACACTTCTAACTCCACAATTACTATTCATACTATATGCTCATAATCATATAAAACCGTCATTTTCAACCGAAATACATTAGCTTTTATAAACATAAGCCCTTCGGCTATCAAAATAATATATATATATATATACATACAAGCCATGGGACCGTACTACCCACACCGCGTATCTACGAGCCTCTACCGAATACTAGACATCCGGACGGGACAGACCCCGTCATGCCCAAAACATGAATATACAAATATATACCAAAAGAGAATTCCGTGGCACTTCCGAAAATGGAGTGCTCTCAAATCACCGCTAGCTCCTATGAGTCCGGGTCACCTCCCCGTCTACCCGTGGGCATGAACACAAATATCCGAAGAAAGGACGCGCACGAATATTGTACTGAGTATGTGAAGCATAAACAATAATTAAGCATCAATAAACTGAGGAGGCATAAAATAAGGAGCAATCAGAATCGACCGAATCATAAGAAAGATCATATATATGCTTACTTACTCTCAAGCTTATCATCATCATATCATATGTACATAATCATATATGCTGCCCGACCATATAGGTGCGGTGTAATAATCAGTAACAATAACATCATCATTGGCCTGCGTCCAGGCATCCTGCGTCCAGGATATTATCTCATGCCGCCCACTAGTGGTGTCTGCCCATGCCATTTGGCCATGGTGTATATAGCTGCCCGCCTTGGCGGTGACTGCCCGGCCATATAGGCGCGGTGTGATATCATCATACATTCATTACATCATGCTTATCATAACATGCTCATCGAATTATGCTTTTCATAACATACTTATTATAATATGTCTTTCATGATGTGCGTATCATAACTCATCATAGTATGCTTATCATCATATACTTATTATATTACATGCATAGAGACTCTTAGCTATTCATACTTGATCGGGGTGACGTAAGGTCGTGGACCCCCGATGTCACTATGGAGCATTCATACGTATTCTGCCTCACCTTGAAGGAACAAGCATAAGGTGAGTGTACATAATGATCAATATCATTAGATTACATATATATACATCATTAGCTTCTTAGGAGCATCATATCAAAGCTATGACATTTCTAGACTTTAGCTTACTATCATCCCATCGTATTCATCTTATATCTCCTTATCTCGTATAGCTATTCATGAGAGAGGGATCTTAACTTTCTTGAGGTGGAACATTTATAGTAAAAGAGGAAATTCATGCCATATGACTCATGCCTTAGGAAGAAAAGGATTTGCCTCACATACCTTTGCCGCTTTACTATTCTATTGCTCGCTTGTGCTCCTTAAATGCACTCGTATACCTTCAATGGAATTCGTATCGACATTAGCTATATAATCGGGAAAACATGTTCTCTAAGCTATAGAAATTTGGGCAGCATCTCCTTTGTTTATACTACTTTCCGCCATATTTCATATCAACTCCCAACATTCATAATAATCATCACAATATCGCTAACAACAATCGTCATTCATTCATATGATTCGCATTTCATAATTCACCTCAATTTCCCATAATTATGACTAAAAATCCATCGTCGCATTCTTTCGTATCCAATACTCATTTCATGTTCTATAGGTCATTTATAACACATTTATATCATCAACATATTCATTTCCATGATTCAATTCACTACTAATCACTAATGACAATATTCATCCATTTAATGACCCATTTGTGGTGCTCTTCTACAATCCATGAATCTCAACTTAAAAATACTTCAAATAGCATGTAAGGGTCATGAAACTTACCTTAAACAATAGAGGAACAAGCTTGGAGTGGTGATTCACCCTTAGCACCAAAACCCTAGTTCATCTCTCCTTGGATTTCTTGACTTGGATGACTTTTAATGGGTTTCCTTCACTTGATTCTCTTGATTTCTTGTTGTTGATCTTAGATTTCTATGGTTTTCTCATGGATGAAATGTTTGGAACACTCTAGAGGCTTCTTGTGTTGTGGAGAGATGAAGGGAAATGAAAATGAAATGGAAGATGGTCCCTTATATAAAAATGCAATTCAGCTCGATGGGAATATACGGACCAACATACGGTCCGTATAAAACATACTAACCGTATGTTGGACCGTATAATTGGTCCGTTGCCTCATGCCATTCTGGGTCAAATCTACGGCCGGACATACGGCCAAGAGATTTTATACGCCGCATGTCCGGCCGTATGTTTGCCCAGCTTCTTCGAGTTTTGTTTCGTCGACTCGTTTGATCTCCGATCCTTATGGAACCTTCTTAACACTTGTTCAACACTTCAATATCATTCGAAGGGACGTTATAACTCTTTCTTGGGACATCATTAGGACATCATTAACTCAATGCTCATAATTCTCGTCCGATACACTAACTTAAGTCTCGCTTCTCTTAACAACTTTCTTTCCTCAAGTCTAATGCCTTTGAAATTCTTAATTAGCATCATCACATACTAGTTCTTACTTGTCCAAACCTCGTATACATCGTACCCCTCATTAGTCTATTCACTGTACGCTTAAGGGGAAATTTTCAAGGTGTAACATTCTTCCCCCTTTTGGAACATTCGTCCTCGAATGTTAAATCATCGGGAATTCTAGAAAAATTTCGCCAGAGTTTCCCCTATAATATGGCGATACCATCCTGTCACAGCAACCCATAATATCATTGCCTCACAAGGCTACAACACAATAGCAATATAGATTGGCCACACACGACCCATATACATAAAAGTAAAGCGTACATACCTTATCATCTCGTCGTCTCATCATAAGCCTCTTCCGGGGGCCGAAATAAGTGCGGATATGTAGATTTCATTCTCTCTTCTCGCTTCCCATGTCATCTCTTCTCGATTGTTATTTCGCCATAAGACTTTAACCGAAACTAGTTCTTTATTTCGTAGCTTTCGTACTTGCCGGTCTAATATGGCAATAGGTACTTCTTCATAGGCTAGCTTTTCTCGTAATCTGAACATCATCTATTGGCACAATCTTTGTGGGATCTCCCACACATTTGCGGAGCATAGAGACATGAAATACTGGGTGAACTAATTCAAGCTCGGAAGGCAACTCTAATTCATAGGCTACTTGACCCACCTTGCGGATAATTTTGTAGGGTCCAATGTATCGAGGACTCAACTTCCCTTTCTTACCAAATCTCATCACCCCTTTCATCGGTGATACTTTCAAGAACACCCAATCATTGACTTGAAATTCTAAATCTCGCCGGCGATTATCCGCATAAGATTTTTGGCGACTTTGGGTCGTCAATAATCGATCTCGGATCACCTTGACTTTTTCTACCGCTTGCCGAATCAATTCGGGGCCTATTAATTGTACTTCTCCGACATCAAACCATCCAATCGGGGATCTACATTTCCTTCCATATAATGCTTCATACGGAGCCATTTGGATACTGGAATGATAACTATTATTGTAGGCAAATTCGATTAGGGGTAAGTGGTCATCCCAACTACCACCAAAATCTAAAACACATGCCCTTAGCATATCTTCCAAGGTCCGAATAGTACGCCGGCCGTCCGTCGGTCCGTGGATGGAATGTCCGTATCGAACTTCACTTGAGTACCTAGACCTTCTTGGAAGGATTTCCAACTTAGCCGTAAATTGTGCTCCTCTCGTCTGTGATGATAGATATTGGGATACCATGAAGCCTTACAATCTCCTTAAGGTATAACCCGGCATAGTCTTCACCGAGTATGTAGTCCCGACCGGGAGAAAATGAGTCGCTTTTGTGAGTCCGTCCACGATCACCCATATAGAATCATACTTGCCTCCCGGGAGCGGGGCAATCCTACAATAAAATCCATATTGATCACCTCCCATTTCCACGTAGGAATTTCCATTGCTTGTAATAACCCTCCTGGCTTCTGATGTTCTATCTTCACTTGCTGACAATTTGAACACCGGGCTACAAATTCTGCTATGTCTCTTTTCATGCCATCCCACCAATACATCAATTTAAGATCATGATACATCTTTGTCGTTCCTGGATGAATAGAATACCGGGAGTAGTGGGCTTCTTCTAGAATTCGGCGGCGTAGTTCCGCCACATCCGAACACATAATCTATTCTCGGTACCCGAGAACCCCATCTACCGAGACTTCAAAAGGCGACTTTTCTTTTGGAAATTTCACACCTTTATAATACTTCAATTTGGGATCCTCGTATTGACGCTCTTTTATCTCTCGCATCCAAGGATGAAACAAAGGGATTGTTAATACCGACTCCTGCATTGCCTGAATCAATTATGCGTACTCCAAGGCTAGCTAGTTGATGGAGCTCACGAATCATTTCTTTCTTCTCCGAGGGCACTTCACATAAGCTACTCATTGATCGGCGGCTAAGCGCATCCGCTACTACATTTGCCTTTCCGGGTGGTATAAGATATTCACATCATAATCTTTCAATAATTCTAACCACCGCCTCGTCGTCGCATTCAACTCCTTTTGTTTGAAAATATATTGAAGGCTCTTATGATCCGTATAGATATCAACATGTACGCCATACAAATAATGTCTCCACATTTTTAATGCGTGAATAATCGCGGCCAATTCAAGATCGTGAGTTGGGTAATTCTTTTCATGTTTTCGCAACTGCCTCGAAGCATATGCAATGACTTTTCCATGCTGCATTAATACACACCCTAGCCCAACTCCGGAAGCATCACAATATACAACATAGCCATCCGGCCCTTTCCGGAAGTGTTAAACCGGAGCCGAGGTCAATCTCGTCCTTTTAACTCTTGGAAGCTACGCTCACAAAGCGTCATTCCACTGAAATTTTGCTAGCTTCTGGGTTAACTTCGTCAATGGGGCTGAGATGGATGAAAAGCCCTCTACAAATCTTCTATAATAACCTGCCAATCCCAGAAAGCTACGAACTTCCGTAGGCGTCGTAGGCCTTGGCCAAGTCTTCACAGCTTCTATTTTCTGAGTATCAACTCTAATGCCATCATCTGAAATCACATGGCCTAGAAATGTCACAGAATTTAGCCAAAACTCGCACTTTGAAAATTTAGCATACAACTCCCGAGTGCGGAGAATTCCAAGAACAATTCGCAAGTGATCTGCGTGTTCTGATTCTGTGCGAGAATACACCAAAATGTCATCAATGAAGACTATCACAAATAGATCCAAGAGAGGCCTGAATACATTATTCATTAAGTTCATAAACACTGCCGGTGCATTAGTTAGCCCAAATGACATTACTCGGAATTCATAATGGCCATATCTTGTTCTAAAAGTTCTCTTGGGAATATCTTCTTCTCTCACTCGTACTTGATGATAACCTGACCTCAAATCTATCTTTGAAAACCACTTGGCACCCTGAAGCTGATCAAATAAATCATCGATTCTTGGGAGAGGATACCTGTTCTTTATCGTCACTTTATTCAGCCGTCTATAATCAATACACATTCGTAGGGAGCCATCTTTCTTTCTCACAAATAAAACCGGCGCTCCCCACGAGATGAACTCGGGTCGAATAAACCCCTTGTCAAGCAAATCTTTCAGCTGGGCCTTTAACTCCTTTAATTCTCACGGAGCCATCCGATAAGGAGGAATAGAAATGGGTTTAGTATCCGGCAACACATCAATGGCGAAGTCAATTTCTCTTTCTGGAGGAAGGCCTGGAAGTTCATCGGAAATACGTCCGGAACTCATTTACTACCGGACACGACCGGAAAGTAGGGACTCGCTTCCGTATCGTGAACTCGAACTAAATGATAAATATAGCCTTTAGCTATCATCTTTCTTGCCTTGAGATAGGAAATAAACCTACCCTTTGGAGTCGCTCGTATTACCCTTCCATTCAAGCACGGGCTCTCCCGAAATTGGAACCGAACTAATTTCATGCGACAATCAACATTGGCATAGCAGAGGCCAACCAATCCATACCCATTATAACATCGAAATCTAACATTTCAAGCTCAACTAGATCAGCCTTGGTCTGACGACCACATATCACAATTATACAATCTTTATATACTTGCTTAGCTATTACGGGATCACCAACCGGAGTGGATACCTCAAAAGGTTTGATCGGCTCGGTTTCACCCCAATGCGACTTGCAACATATGGAGTAATATATGATAACGTAGATCCCGATCTATCAATGCATACACATCATAAGAGAGCACAACAATATACCCGTAACCACATCCGGGGAGGACTCAAGATCTTGCCGTCCGCTAATGCATATAAGCGGTGCCGTGTGGCACCCGAAGTAGATACTCCCCCCGGCCTCTACCTCGGCCCGCCGGGGTCCGAGAAGTCCGCCCCGTAGGACGTACCGAAGAAGATCCCGCCACCGATCCCGTGGCCGGGTCCTAGCTCGCCACCATCGACGGCAATCTCTCATCACGTGCCCTACCCGGCCGCAAGCATAACAAGCGTCCGAACCCCGGCGGCACCGATCCCCGTAATGTAATCTACCGCACTGACTGCATCGCGGTACTGGAGGTCTCCTCTGACTATAATCACCCCCAAACTGTGAACCTGGGGCCCTCGAACTCTGGCCCTGTCCTGATCGGAAGGAGCGATCAAATCTCCTATCTGAAAATCGGGGGAGGTGCACTCGTCGCCGACCGACCCGAGTGCCCGTAAAATGTCCGCCTTGGCCCCCTCTATAATCACGGCCGTGCCCGAAGATCTAGCTCTTTTGTTTGGCCCTCTATCAACATCACGTTCACCCCTTTGTGGAGGTTGTTGCCCTTCAAGATTTTGGGTACGGGCTTGAATTCGGGAAATATCCATCCCGCCTTGTAATGAGGCCGTTAAGCAATCTTTGAATAAATGTGGCCCTAAGCCACCACATATCTATGCACTCGTCACCCATGTCGGCTACCATCGTAGGAGCATACCTAGCCAAAGAATTAAATTGAAGGCTATACTCCCGGCGCTCATATTTCTTTGCTTCAAATTCAAGAATCTATCCGCTCTAGCTCGGCGGACCTCGGGAGGTAAGTAGTGGCGAATGAAGGCATCAACAAACTCTTGCCACACGGGAGGAGGCGCATTTTCTTGCCTCGACGCTCTCCAATTATTGTACCATAAAACTGCCACATCTCGGAGTCTATATGAAGCTAGCTCCATTGACTCAGTCTCGGAAGCATGAATAATCTGCAACGTTCTTAGCATCTCATCAATGAAACCTTGTGGATCTTCATCCGGCTTTGACCCAAAGAATTCCGAGGATTTAGGCTTATGAAATCACGGGCTCTCGTACTAGCCGAACGATCACTCGGCCCCACATTTTGTCGTCAGTGCTCGAGCGGCAACCAACCGAGTCAATAAATTAATAGCTTCGGTCACTTGTTGACCCGAAGTAGCCGGTGGAGGAACTGGGATAGAAGCCCCTTCGTAATAGGAGGAGTAGTGGAGGCACCAGGTGAAGCCTCATGACGTGACTCTCCTTCCTCAACATTCATAGGCGGCTCTCTTTCTCCCCGCCTCTTTGTAGTCTCTTGCCCTTTCCGGGCGGCTTTAGCTTTTGGCGGCATTTCTGAAATCACAACATACTCATTAGGGAGGAATTTCATCTTATACTTGGCTCTATCGCACGATCTCATATGAAGAAAGATGGTCATTTTTCCTAAATGCCCTGTAGCCTCTTGTTTATTAGCGTGGCGCGCAACACACCATAAACAAGACTCTACTAGACACGGCTCGTAGACACTTCCTAGGACCGAACCGTCTGATACCACTTCGTCACGACCCGAGCTACGGCCGTGACGGGTATCCAGGGCTAACCACCGAACACTACTCACTTAACTGCTTATATGCTATCATTCATACTATATGCTCATAATCATATAAAACTGGCATTTTTCGAAATACAATTGCCTTTATAAACATAAGCCCTTCGGCTGTCAAAATATATATATATATATACATACAAGCCATGGGACCAGACTACCCACACTGTGTATCTACGAGCCTCTACTGGAATACTAGACATCGGGACGGGACAGGACCCCGTCATGCCCAAAATAGGAATATACAAACATATATACCAAAAGAGAATAGTCCGTAGCACTCCGAAAACGGAGTGCTCTCAAATCGCCCGCTAGCTCCTATGGATCCGGATCACCTCCCCGTCTCACCCGTGGGCATGAACACAACGTCCGAAGAAAGGACGCGCACGAATATTGTACCGAGTATGTGAAGCATAAACAATAATGAAGCATCAATAAACCGAGGAGGCATAAAATAAGGAGCAATCAGAATCGATCGAATCATAAGAAAGATCATATATATGCTTACTTACTCTCAAGCTTATCATCATCATATCATATGTACATAATCATATATGCTGCCCGACCATATAGGTGCGGTGTGAATAATCAATAATAACATCATCATTGGCCCGCGTCCGTGCATCCCGCGTCCGGATATTATCTCATGCCGTCCACTAGTGGCGCCGCCCATGCCATTTGGCCATGGTGTGTGTATAACCCCCCGCCCGCTTATGCGGTGCCGCCCGGCCATATAGGCGCGGTGTGATATCATCATACATTCATTACATCATACTTATCATAACATGCTCATTATATTATGCTTTTCATAACATACTTATTATAATATGTCTTTCATTTGCGTTATCATAACTCATCATAACATGCTTATCATCATATACTTATTATAATACATACATAGAGACTCATAGATATCATACTTGATCGGGGTGACGTAAGGTCGTGGACCCCCGATGTCATTATGAGCATTCTTACGTATTCTGCCTCACCTTGAAGGAACAAGCATAAGGTGAGTGTACATAGTGATCAATATCATTAGATTACATATATTACATCATTCACTCCTTAGGAGCATCATATCGTAGGCTATGACATTTCTAGACTTTAGCTTACTATCATCCCATCGTATTCATCTTATATTCCTTATCTCGTATAGCTATTCATGAGAGAGGACTCTTAACTTTCTTGGAGGTGGAACATTTATAGTAAAAGAGGAATTTCATGCCATAGGACTCATGCCTTAGGAAGAAAAGGATTTGCCTCACATACCTTTGCCGCTTTACTATTCTATTGCTCGCTTGCTCCTTAAATGCACTCGTATACCTTCAATGGAATTCGTATCGACATTAGTTATATAATCGGGAAAACATGTTCTCTAAGCTATAGAAATTTGGGCAGCATCTCCTTTGTTTATACTACTTTCCGCCATATTTCATATCAACTCCCAACATTCATAATAATCATCACAATATCGCTAACAACAATCGTCATTCATTCATATGATTCGCATTTCATAATTCACCTCAATTTCCCATAATTATGACTAAAAATCCATCGTCGCATTCTTTCGTATCCAATACTCATTTCATGTTCTATAGGTCATTTATAACACATTTATATCATCAACATATTCATTTCCATGATTCAATTCACTACTAATCACTAATGACAATATTCATCCATTTAATGACCCATTTGTGGTGCTCTTCTACAATCCATGAATCTCAACTTAAAATACTTCAAATAGCATGTAAGGGTCATGAAACTTACCTTAAACAATAGAGGAACAAGCTTGGAGTGGTGATTCACCCTTAGCACCAAAACCCTAGTTCATCTCTCCTTGGATTTCTTGACTTGGATGACTTTTAATGGGTTTCCTTCACTTGATTCTCTTGATTTCTTGTTGTTGATCTTAGATTTCTATGGTTTTCTCATGGATGAAATGTTTGGAACACTCTAGAGGCTTCTTGTGTTGTGGAGGAATGAAGGGAAATGAAAAATGAAATGGAGAATGGTCCCTTATATAAAAATGGAATTCAAAGCCAATGGAATATACGGACCAACATACGGTCCGTATAAAACATACCGACCGTATGTTGGACCGTATAATTGGTCCGTAGCCTCATGCCATTCTCGGGTCAAATCTACGGCCGGACATACGGCCAAGAGATTTTATACGGCGCATGTCCGGCCGTATGTTTGCCTGGGCCGAGTTTTGTTTCGTCGACTCGTTTGATCTCCGATCCTTATGGAACCTTCTTAACACTTGTTCAACACTTCAATATCATTCGAAGGGACGTTATAACTCTTTCTTGGGACATCATTAGGACATCATTAACTCAATGCTCATAATTCTCGTCCGATACACTAACTTAAGTCTCGCTTCTCTTAACAACTTTCTTTCCTCAAGTCTAATGCCTTTGAAATTCTTAATTAGCATCATCACATACTAGTTCTTACTTGTCCAAACCTCGTATACATCGTACCCCTAGCAATATCCATACACCAGCCGGAAGCCATCACCGCGGCCTATCAACCAAGTAACGATCCAACCCCCATCACGTACCGATGCATCCTAGAAAATGGCTAAAAAGAACAACTCGCGAACTCTCGAACGCTCATTCTCTCGCTCGTGCATCGTCTATCAACTATGGCTCGCCGCATCTTCGAGGCAAAATGGCCTAAAAAGACCACCAACTCATCCCATACCCGAGGATCATCCTCGCCCCCAGACATCTCGTCTACCACCAATGCTTCTCGCAACCGATACGAAGCGCCGACAGACTCGGTCTCGGAAGCTCTAATCATCCTCGATGCCAAGGGCGTAGACCGTCGAACAAACTCCCCGGGGATCCTCTCGGGCTTTGGACCCTTCGAACTACCGACTACAAGTCAAGAAATCACGGCCCCAATTATCACGTCGGTGCATGGTCACTCCTCAATCCGTGCTGCGAGCTGCCGCCACTAGCCACCAGTCCCCGGGAAGAATCGGGACCGCATCTCTCGTAGCCCTATCCTCGCCCCCGCCGAGGAGCCCGAGGCTCTACCTGGGCGGGAACCCGGGAGGCGCGGTGCGAGCCGCACGATCTACTGTTCTTCCTCGCCGCCGCATGCTCTCGATGGTGACGCGTGGCAGCTCGCTAACCTCGCAGTACAATCTCGAGCTCGGGCGGGCACGGGCCCCTGGTAACTCTCGGGCCCCGGCCTGGTCTCTCCCCGGCGAGCTCGGCCGACTCGTTCTTCCGGGCGTGTCGCTTTCTGAGGTATCGCCGAAACATAACAAGTCGTTAGTGAGGAGTCATCCGATAAGACTCTGTCGCACGATCTAGGATCGGAAGGAAAGATAACATCCTAAATGTCTGAGCTTCCTGTTTATAGATGTGGTGCACAACACAGGTCGGCAAGCTGCACTTAGACACGATCGCCCATGCACACCGAGCCGAACCGCTCTGATACCACTTTTGTCACGACCCAACCCCGTAGGCCATGACTAGTGTCCAGCTCACTCGTACACACCCATAACGCGAAGCGGCATATAGATAACTTATGCATATATAAAGATCAGACATCGTCTCGAACTGTCGCATAAAAACACATATATCGCACAGAAGCGCGGCATAGGCTATCATAAATCCTACAACATCTCAAAATATATACAACGCAAGTCGATAAGGTTATTGTCACGAACCGAGTTACGGCCGCGGCAATATCCCAAGCAATCCACCGAATCCCACTCACTTACATTATCTACTATTATTCATACTATATACTCATAATCATATAAAACTGCTATTTTCCGAAATACATTAGCCTTTATAAACATAAGCCCTTCGCTATCAAAATAATATATACATGCATATACATACATACGTACGTACTCACTCCACACCGCGTAT
>NW_026715068.1:0-20823 GCF_029784015.1 Lycium ferocissimum | reverse complement strand
CTTGGGTGAAATTCCCATTTTGCCCCTCGACTTTTCTCAATATTACCATTTTGTCCCTAACCTTCCGCATTATTTCCCGGCCCATTTTGCGAATTTCTCTTCTTGCCCTTAACCTTTCACAATATTTCAGTACTTATAATAATCATAAATAATATTCACGACAGCTCGTACATTAAAATAATTCTTGAAAATGACCCTGTCCTTATCTTGCCATGACTTTCTCGAATTATCCGAATACATGAAATACGGGATATAACACAGATGGTGATTTAGTTTGCATATGGTTGCTCACTACTCTGCTCGTACATGCTGTTATTATATCTTTCATCGAGTCCCGGGCCGGGTATGTTTTCGTGCACAGTTTCACTGCATTGTTCACCGAGTCCCTCACTAGAGGGCCGGGTATGGTATATATATATATATATGATGTTATGATGATATGATGATATGATGATGATATGATGATATGACGATGTGATGATAGCACCGAGTCCCATGATGGGACGGGCATGGTATACATGTATACGACTTATTCACCGAGTCCATAATGGGCCGGATATGGTATATGATATAGTTATGCATGACTTTCATTTCATAAGGTACAGGCACGTTGATTTCTTGATTGTCATACTTGGCTCCGTAATCTCTATTTCGATTATGATCTTCCTTATCGTATTTCATGCTTTATATACTCGACATATCTCGTGCCGACCCCCTTTCTTCGGGGGCTGCATTTCATGCTCGCAGTACAAATACTTGATTTGGTGATTCTCAGCTTAGGACTTCTACTCGGTGTCTTGGAGTGCTCTATTGTTCCGAGCTAGACTTTTGCAGTGCACCTTTTGATGTCTATTTATGTTTACCCAGGGGTACGGCGGGGCCCTGTCCCGTCATATTTCACTATTGATACTCTTAGAGGTCTGTAGACATATGTGTGGGTTGTATATGGATGTTGTTCAGCTGTGTCAAAACGACTTATTTTGGGATGTTCCCGTACGTAGTGGCATCCTTGTCGGCTTGCGTATTGTGCTATGCTTGATTAGTCGTGACTCCTCGGGAGACAGGTTATTATGATATATGACATTCTGAGATAACGTCTTGTTTTTGCAAAGTTTCCATATTGTCCTTAGTTTCAGTTTGACTATATCTAACAGGTACTTATACGAGTGTCCAGCTCGGGCACTAGTCATGGCCCATGGGGTTGGGTCGTGACAAAAGTGGTATCAGAGCAGTTCATCCTCGGAGTGTCTACAGACCGTGTCTAGTAGAGTCTTGTTTATTGGTGTGTTGTGCACCACATCTATAAATAGGAAGCTACAGGACATTTAGGATGTTACCTTTCTTTCATGTCTAAGATCGTGCGATAGAGCCAAGCCATAGGAAATGAGATTCCTTATACTAACCCTTAAATTTAGCAGAAGAACGGCATCGACAGAAGAAAGTGACTGATGATATTGGAAGTTACAAAGTACGCAGGTAAGCAACGATACGAAAGATATATGTCGGGCAAGGTATTTGAAATACGATTGAAATGTAAAGTTGAAGATAGAAAGGGAAAGTAAACGGGAAAGTGTAACAGGTGCAGT
Source organism: Lycium ferocissimum (assembly GCF_029784015.1). NCBI lineage: Eukaryota > Viridiplantae > Streptophyta > Magnoliopsida > Solanales > Solanaceae > Lycium > Lycium ferocissimum. The sequence continues at coordinate 19,237 of NW_026715068.1, read as the reverse complement.
TTGAGTTGGACATACGAGGTAAGTTCATCATTTTCATACCGTTGTTGATATTGGGAGCCCCGTGTGTGTGATATGATATATATATATATATATATATATATATATATATATATATATATATATATATATGTTGGCCCTATGAGGCATTGTTGGTATTTCCTGCGTGCAGGTTTTGAGATAGTGAGAAATACAGAGGAAACTCTGCCAAAATTTTCCTATAAATAAAAAGAGAATGAGATATAGGTTTGTAATATGTTTTGAAAGGTCGTGCCAATAGTAATGATAGGATTTGACTAAGTTGCGAGTACGGCTGACCTTGAGAAATAAGTTAATTGCTGAATTGATGGTAATAGTAGTTAGGAGGTCTATATCAATATGGTAAAAAGAATTTGGAAAGGGCTTGTGATACTAAGAGGTGATTTAGAAAAGGCTGGCAAATCTTGATAGAGTGTTATATTAAGGTAGCGACTGAATTGATAAGCAGGGATAAATTATGACGAGTTTATAGTTAAAAGAAGTAATAGTATGATTAAGACAAGAGTACAGAGGAAAAAGGATTGTGACGGATGTGAATGTATTGATAAGACAGCTTGTGAGGTATTAAGGATAAGATTGACTAGGAAGGGTAAAAGGTTAAGTATGCTTACTCCACAGGGTGTAATTAACCCATAATAAGAATCGTGACTAAGGTTAAGAAGTGATACACTATGGGATCGAATACGAACAGGATATAATGTGAATATAATGAGGATTGTTATGAAAATAAGTAAAGCCTAGTGAGGAAGTGGCCAAAGATATGACGTGATCTATGTGACTAGAATATAAGGTAAGTGTGAAACGGAAAAGCGAGCTATAGAACGAATAAGAAAGACTTATCAAGTTCTGTAGGGAAAGTTTAGAATGAAGGTTATATGATAACGGAAATGATAGCGAGCACAAGAAAAGAAAGAGTAATTGAAAGAAGGAAATAAGAAGAAAGCGAGATAACAGTGTAGCAATAGGTTATGACATGTATAGCCGAGAACACAAGTGATATAAGTGACGGAATGGTGAAGAACCAAACTACAGAAAAGATGAGAAACGAGGTAGAATGAGTGCTAGAAAATGACTGGTATGATAAGAATAAACATGGATGAACAGAATACGTTTTGAAAATGAGAAAGGGATTATGCGGAAGTAATGTTTTCTGAAGGATACAGAGGTAGCATAAGATTTCTCGTGCACAGAATAAAAGATAGACATAGACGGGAGAAAAGATAAGGGAATTCTAAAGGAAGTACCCAAGATAGACGTAATAAACGGAGTATGAGTGTAAAATAAAAGGGAAATATATAGCTACGGACTTAAAGGTGTAGTACGACGACAAGGTGATAAGATAAGACTATCATTAAGATGAACTTGATATGATTTTGGGTAAGTTAGAAGTCAGTACTGAGCACACAACAAGGGAAAAAAGGGCATAAGGCATAAAGGAGTACTGCGTGTACACGATTTTACCTCGGAAATAGTGGAATCCTTAAAGGACAAAGACGGTAGGCTTGAGGAGCAAATGGTGTATTGTAAATTTATCAAAGGAAACAGATGATATAGGTGGGATAAAGATAATATTACAAGAGAACTTTGGACACTTATCATCGGAATATAAGTGCTACCTAATTGAGATTGGAACGACTACAAGTACTATTTAATTATTGATTGGAGTAAGTGGAATGTGGCCTTGGATGAGTTGCTACATTGGTCGCATTACTCGAGTACATATTATCAGATGAGATTTTGCACTATATATAGAAAGGTTCTCATCGCTTCGTGATTTTGTTAAGGTTTCGTACGTGGATAATCAAAGTTATAGATTATAAGGAGAAGACACGGATATGGTACAGTACCAAGTGAATTGGAAAAAGGATCGGATGAATTTGAGATTGGAAATAGGGACATAGAGCAGAATATAAACGAATAATGGCATAAGTACACCCTTAAGGGGGGAAGCGGGTAAGAGAAATGCAAGTGTAAGATGGAAACGATTGACACTGCAATATATTTGATATGGATGCTTAAACTTCAAGTGAGATCCCTTGCTGACACAGGTTAGTAAGATCTGAAAGCCAGCAATAAATGGACAGAAGTCAGGAGGGTATTTGAGACAGTGTTGAAATTTTTTTGTAAAGATCTTAAATAATATGACATTAGAAAGTGGGTGCTTGTAAAAAAAAAAAGAAAGAATACGACAAGAGAGTAGTAACGAGTAACTTAAGAGATATTGTAAAGGATGGCAATACTATGCTGGATTAGAGACTAAGATGTTGGCAATAGAGTTGTTCACTAATGATACTGCGACCTATAAGTAGCAAAGGAGAAGGAATAGAAAATCTCCTATAGTAGGAAGTGAGAAAATCAAAGGGTGAATAAAGGAAGGGAAAGGAGTATGACAAGATAGGCTACGAGCGAATTTTAGTACCGAGGAGATATGTAAAGCAGAAGGATCCAAGAGAAGGAAAGACTATGACTAAGATTGAATATACTTTATATAAGTGGTACAAGAATAGTTATGCAACCTACGAATATTTGTATGCTAAGAGTGAGACCAAGTGAGTACTTGATAAGAAGAGTAAGGATTTAGTAATAACAATGCAGTTGTGATATTTTAGGTACATTAAGGAAAGATGTAAAGATGGTTTAAGCTAAATTACCGAGATAGAATTAATACTAAGGGCAAATAGGACATGGCCATGGTTGAGTCGAAGGTTTATCCCGATACCGATTGTAAAATAAGAGGGGAGAAGGCAAGGTAAAGCATGAAGACTACTGAGACGACAATAAGGTATTTCTTGGGCTAATTCGAGCACCTATGCATATTCTTGTAAAGATTACAATAGGGCGCGTGATAGGAGAACTAAGAGCAGAATCTGAGTAAAGAGACAATAGAAGAGTTTGAATTAAAGATAAAGAAATGACACGAGATAATGTGACTAGAGTGTTACAAGTTGGGTTAAGGGAATTATAAAATGGTTTAAGCGAGACGATCAGAACTAGCTGGTTACTAAAAGATAGTGAATTTATATGTCAAATCAAAAAAAAATTCTTTCAAAATTATACCAGTTAATGATAGACAGAGCACAGAGCAGCTATGTAAAGTTATTATATGAGGGAACTTCAGCGCTACTCGGTAGCCGACTCTAAGGATTGAGATTAAGAGCTAAAAAGTAGAGTGACAGTTAAAGTCTTTTAAAGAAGTCGAGAAGTAATACATGAGGCTGAAGATTCCAGAATATGAACTTCATTACAGGCTTACCTCGCACTCCACGGAAGTATGACTCTATATGGGTTATTGTGGATAGGCTGACAAAATCAGCCCATTTTCTTCCAGTCAAGACTACCTATTCAGCTGAGGACTATGCGAGGTTACGTACCAAGGAGATAGTAAGACTTCACGGGGTTCCCACACCTATTATATCGGACAGAGGAGCTCAATTTACAGCTAACTTCTGGAGATCATTCCAGGAGGGATAGGGGACACAGGTGAGTCTTAGCACAACATTTCACCCTCAGACTGACGGACAGGCTGAGCGTACTATTCAGACGCTAGAAGATATGTTGCGGGCCTGTGTTGTTGACTTCAGAGGTAGCTGGGATGATCATTTGACACTTATTGAGTTTGCCTATAATAATAGCTACCATTCTGATTTGGAAGCAGTACATCTAGTCTTTCACGTGTCGATGCTTCGCAAATGTATTGGTGACCCTTCTAGAGTATTCCACGTGGATGATGTCCAGGTAACGGAGGAGCTGTCTTACGAGGAGAACCCTGTAGCTATACTTGATCGTCAAGTGAGAAAGTTGCGTACTAAGGATGTGGCTTCCGTCAAAGTATTGTGGTGAAATAATAATAGGGAAGAGATGACCTGCGAAGCCGAAGAGGAGATGACGAATAAGTATCCTTACTTGTTCCCTATGCCTACAGGTAATCTAAATTCCTCACTTGATTATATTGATTGGTAGATGAGACTATATGTTATAACAATGAAGGAGACTTCCCCGAGATTTTTATAAGACCCTATGAGACTAGTTTAACATTCGAGGACGAATGTTCTAAAGGGGGGAAGGATGTTATATCCCGTATTTTTGTACATTGAATTATTCGTAAGCTAATCGATATAAGTTCAAGGATAGGATTATTTTGGGGTACGAGACAAGGACTTTTAATCCCCGATTTTAATTAGTGCACGATTTGCTTATAAATTTCAAATAGCATAGAAATATTAGTGGAGATTAGGGATTAATTAACCATGATTAGATTATTAAGTGGGGATTAGTGATTAATTAAGATTAATTAAGTTAATTAGACCACTAAGTGGGCCCCACAAAATGTGGTTGAATCTGATTGGTGCTTGGTTGAGTGGGACACATGTCATTGTGGCTTGACACATGTCATTGTGGCTGGTGGCATATAAAAGCTTAGTGGATGACTCATTAATCACTTCATCTTCATAATTCACCTTCATCTTCACAAGTTGTTGAAAGAATACTCCACCAACCAGCCATGGCAGCTCACGGCCATGGCATTCACAACCAACTCCAAATGAAAAAGGAAGAGAATTATAAATCCCTATGGTGTTCTAAACATTCAAGGAGGCAACCATGGCTGCCAAAGCTCACGGCCAGCCAATATGGTGAAAGGAAGGGAATTTTCATTCCATAAAAGTGTTCTAAATGTTCCAAGGTGGGCAAATGGTGCAAGTTATTATAGGGCTGTCCTAATTAAATTGAGGTAAGATTTCTTCTTTTGTCATGAAATTGGAGTTAATGATGTTGTAATGGAGAGATTAATTTGTATTAAGTGGAATTGGAAGTAAGAAAATTGCATGATTGGTATTGGCGTTGAAATGGACAGAATTGGAGTTGTTCAAATTAGGTTGGGTTTGATTGTTGTTATTGTTATTAATGTTATGGATTATGTGTTAAAAGTGAAAGAATTATATATGTTAATGTTAACGTTCCGTTTGGGCCGTGTTGGGGCTGTTCTAATCCAAAATATAGTGGATTAATTTCGATTAATGTTGTCGTTATTGTGGTCGTTGACTATATGATGAAAGTGAAGGAATTTGATATTGAAAGTTATAGTTGTATTGTATTGAGAACGATCTGGTTCGGGTTGCGTTGTCGTTCTTGTTAAATTGGAGGACGAAGTGTAGTAAGATCATGCATTGTCTTGTAATTGTTGGACTATTATAAGGTCGTTTCGATGAAGTGTTATGGCTATAGATTATTAAGAATAACTTGAATATGTCGTAGTCGTTATGTTAACGATTAGTGAATGTTGTAATGTGTGGGCTGATTTGGAATGTTATGCGGGCTGTTCGGAGTATTCTTGAATCTTGTTTTGGCTAGTCTTGATATAGTACTTGAACGTGTGGTTGTTGATATTGATTTGGTCGTTTCATAGTTGGCTTGAATATAGGGGAAATGCCGCCTAATTTTCTAGAAATAAGCTACTAACGTCGAAATACGTTTTGAACCTTCCCGTAGCTTAACCATAGTTCTTAACGTCTTAATATAGGTTGAGACACTTCGGGCAAAGATATACGTATTGTATCACGGATAAGCGTTAAAGGTATGTAAAGCTATCCTTTCTTTCATTTTGGCATGATCTATGTGAGACAAACAAACGATGAATGTATAAACTCTAAAGAAGCTCCCATTCTTAGAGACACTAAGATGGCTAATGTTCTTGATTTCAAGAAGCTGTTTCATTATGTCTTGATACGTGTCTATGATTCCAGAAGTCCTATGTGATATACTCCATAATGACATTCGAGGGGTACTTGACATGACTGTTGTCTTTGATTCTCAAATGTTAGTTCATTCTAATTATTCTATTGAGTCTCAGATGGTGATTTAGTTTGCATATAGTTGCTCACTACTCTGCTCGTGCATGCTTTTATTATATCTTTCACCGAGTCCCGGGCCGGGTATGTTTTCGTGCATAGTTTCACTGCATTGTTCATCGAGTCCCTCACTAGAGGGCCGGGTATATATATATATATATATATATATATATATATATATATATATATATATGATATGATGATATGACGATGTGATGATAGCATCGAGTCCCATGATGGGACGGGCATGGTATACATGTATACGACTTATTCACCGAGTCCATAATGGGCCGGATATGGTATATGATATAGTTATGCATGACTTTCATTTCATAAGGTACAGGTACAGTGATTTCTTGATTGTCATACTTGGCTCCTGTAATCTCTATTTCAGTTATGATCTTCCTTATCGTATTTCATGCTTTATATACTCAGTACATATCTCGTACTGACCCCCTTTCTTCGGGGGGCTGCATTTCATGCCCGCAGGTACAAATACTTGATTTGGTGATTCTCTAGCTTAGGACTTCTACTCAGCTGTCTTGGAGTGCTCCATTGTTCCGGAGCCTAGACTTTTGGTACAGATCTTTTGATGTATATTTAGGTTTACCCAGGGGTACGGCGGGGCCCTGTCCCGTCATATTTCACTATTGATACTCTTAGAGGTCTGTAGACATATGTGTGGTTTGTATATGGATGTTGTTCAGCTGTGTCAAAATGACTTATTTTGGGATGTTCCCGTACGTAGTGGCAGCCTTGTCGGCTTGCGTATTGTGCTATGCTTGATTAGTCGTGACTCCTCAGGAGACAGGTTATTATGATATATGACGTTCTGAGATAACGTCTTGTTTTTGCAAAGTTTCCATATTGTCCTTAGTTTCAGTTTGACTATATCTAACAGGTACTTATACGAGTGTCCAGCTTGGGCACTAGTCATGGCCTATGGGGTTGGGTCGTGACAATTGAATCATACTTCCACTAAGTACGGGGAAATCCTGTAATAAAATCCATGTTTATTACTTTCCATTTCCAAGTTGGGATCTCTATCTCCTGCAATGATCCACCGGGCTTCTGATGCTTGTTCTTAACCTATTGATAATTCGGGCAGTGAGCAACAAACTCCGCTATGTCCCTTTTTATTCCATTCCACCAATATAAGCATCTGAGGTCATGATACATCTTTGTTGACCCCGGATGAACAGAATAATGGGCATAATGTGCCTCTCCCATAACCTGCCGTCGTAGCCCTGCAACATCAGGTACATATAATCTGCCTCTATACTGTAGCACTCCGTCAGGTGTTGTTACACCTCAAAAAAATTTTCGTTGTTGCACAGTGAATAGACTAACGAAGGGCATGAAGTATACGATGTTTCAATAAGTAAGAGATAGCATTTGACGACCCTAATCGAAATTTCAAAGACATTCGAGGCAAGAGAAGAAAGTTTGCCAAGAAAGGCAAGGTATACGTTATGTATCGGAAAATATTTACGAGTAACAAGTTAATGATGACTTAATAATGTCTTGGAGAAGAGTTACAACGTCCCTTAGATTGTTAGTGAGGTGTTAAACAAGTGTTAAGAAGGTTCCATAAGGATTGGAGATCAAACGAGTCGACGAGAACAAATTTCGGAAAGCTGGGCATTATACGGTCCAACATACGGACCGTATAAAATATACTGGCCGTATGTTAGGCCGTATGTTCTGCCCAGAATGGGGACTTTCACTGGACCAAAGATACGGTCAGACATACGGTCCATATAAAAGATACAGACCGTATGTTGGTCTGTGAAACTGAGTCGGGACAGATTTTAAGATTAATATAAGGGACCCCAACTTCATTTAATTCACTTCACACCTCAAGAACTCTCTAGAAAGCTCTCCACACTTCTTCCACAAGAACTCAAGAGAAACTCATGATCAACTTCATCAAACCAAGAGAATCAAGTGTAAAAACTCACTAGGGTTCATCCAAGGCAAGAAATCCCATTGGAAGTGAACTAGGGTTTTGGCTCAAGTGAAGTATTTCCACTCAAGGCTCATTCCCACACTATCTAAGGTAGGTTTTATGATCATTCCATGTTGTTTAAGGTATTGAGAGGTTGAAAGACTTGGATTGTAGAAGGAGATAGAAAATGGGTCATGAATGTGAGAATAGTGGCATTTTTGAATAGTAGTTTGGAATGAGTCATGATTCTTGATATGTTGTGATTATAATTATGTTATAAATGATGTTAAGAACATGGGATAAACATTATATGCGAATAAACGTAGTAGTGTACTATGACCATGATTATGGATGAATTGAAGTGAAATTGGGAAATGTGGATAATGTAGGTGAATGAAGATTGATGGTTATAATATTGTGAATGTTATTATAGACATTTGGGAGTTAATATATGATATGAGGAAAGTTGTATAAACAAAGGAAATGCTGCCCAATTTTCTCTAGCTTTAGTCGAGTATGCTAAGCTATCGACTAATGTTAGTACCAACTCTATTGAAGGTAGAAACGTGAGCATTGAAGGAGAACGATCAAGCGATAGAATAGCTAAACGAAAAGGTATGTAAGGCTAGTCCCTTCCTTCTAAGGCATGACTCCCATGGCATGAATTCTCCTATTTTCCTATGACTTTCTTACATTCCGGCAATTATGAGCCTATGATTATAAGGAGCTTAACATGAGATACAGAAACGAGATATGTCATGAGCATGATAGTGATGATGATGAGTTAAGTCTAAAGCTCCTAAAGCTAATGATTCTAACTATGATCCATTGATGTTGTTTATTGTATACACTCACCTTATGTGCCAATTCCTTCAAGGTGAGGCAGAATGCTTATGAATGCTCCATAATGGAATCGGGGTTCACGACCTTATGTCACCCCGATAAAGTATAGTTGTTTTGAGTTTCTATGCATGCATTATGATGAGTACATGATGATGATATTACACCGCGCCTATATGGCCGGGCAGACACCGCTAAGGCGGGCAGTGTATACACCATGTCTAGATGGCATGGGCAGACACCACTAGTGGGCGGCATGAGATGCTTACCCCGAATGCGGGAGGCCTGGACGCGGGCTAATGATGATCACACCGTACCTGTATAGTCCGGAAGCTTATATAGATATGCATACATGATATGATGATGTTTATGAAGTGAGTCAGCATGCTTTATTTCTATCAAAATTGACAGTCAGTTACAGGTTGTCCTTCACTTGATGTCTCCTTATTTCATTGATGTATTGTTGTTGTTTATGCCTTACATACTCAGTACAATGCTCGTACTGACGTCCTTTTCTTTGGACGCTGTGTTCATGCCCACAGGTAGACAGGGAGGTAATCTAGATTCATAAGAGCTATCAGTAGACTTTGAGAGGACTCTATTGTTCCGGAGGTGCCATTGCTTATTATTTTGTGTCTATATATTTTGGGCACGACGGGGTCCTGTCTCGTCTATATGTCTGGTACTCTAGTAGAGGCTCATATATACGTATGTGCGGGTAGTATGGTCTCACTATGTCCTTGATGTATGTATATTATTTTGATAGCTGAATGGTATATAAAGGTAAATATGTTTCAAGTGAAAATGGTTCTCCTATGATTATAAGCATGAGAATAATGAATGAATGCAGGATGAGTACGATGAGTAATAGAATGAGTGGTGCTCGGTGGTTAGCCCGGGTACCCGTCATGGCCCCTAGTCGGGTCGTGACAGGTGTAACCTCAAACGGGGTCTTTTCCTTTTGAAGAGCTGTATCCCTATACTGTGCCAGAACGGGGTCCTCGTACTGATGTCTCTTTACCTCTTCTATGATAGGGGGCTCAGCAACTCCTCAAATAGAAACTCCACTATCTCCAGAATTAGCCAAACAGACTCCAAGGCTAGCTAGCTGGTCAATCTCACGAACCATCTCCTTCCTTTCTGGCTGCACATCTGTCAAGCTACCCATAGATTTACATCTAAGAGCACCTGCTATAACATTTGCTTTCCCTGGATGGTATAGAATATCAACATCATAATCCTTTAGTAACTCTAGCCACCGTCTCTGCCGTAAATTCAGCTCTTTCTGCTTAAAGGTATATTGGAGACTTTTGTGATCTGTATAAAAATCAACACGGACACCATATAAATAATGCCTCCATATCTTCAAAGCATGAATAACTGCTGCTAACTCCAGATCATAAGTAGGATAATTCTTCTAGTGCTTTTTGAGCTATCTGGAGGCATAGGCTATAACCTTGCCATATTGCATTAATACACAGCCTAGCCCAACACCTGAGGCATCACAATAAATCACATAGCCATTTGTTCCTTCTGGAAGAGTCAAGACCGTGCGAGGTCGAATCCTTCAATGTCCGAAAACTCCGCTCACTCGCATCCGTGTCACACCCCGAATCCGATAGGGTGATGGGCACCCGACCCTTACCTAGGGCCGAGCGAACCCGCGAACTTTCGTACCGCACATAGTCATACTTTGGGCCCACAGGACACGTCAAAATGCAGAAGGAAATTTTTTTCTTTTTGAAACACAAACATACTCTTCGTCTTTTTCAAATCAAATAAAATTTGTAACCATAACCAAATCTACAAACACATGAAATTCATAACACAATGCGTACTGAAACATCGGCTTACATAGCCGCCTACAAACGGACATCTCATACACACGACACTGTCTGCAAAGCCTCTAACATAACTCCGAATACCATACAAAGCATTCTGACTCGGCAGCACTCCGGAGGAAATGGAGCTCGCCAATCCAGCCGGAACACCTTCCGCTAACATCATCTGCTCATCTGTGGGTACCTGCGCGGCATGAAACGCACGACCCCCGAAGAAAGGGGTCGATTTTAATATGTGCGAGTATGTAAAAGCGTTTAAAATACAGAAGATGAAATAAAATGTACCAAACGCGAGCATAATAGTCCAAATACCAACGTACTTACATCTCATCCAAGTCATACATACGCAAATCATACACACGTACTTCCCCGGCGGTAATAGCACATACATGCATACACACATATACCGCGGCCAGGAACCCAGCGGCTAATGTCGCAAATATATAAGTATACCGCGGCCAGGAACCCAGCGGTTAATATCACAAATATATAAACAGCTACACATACACGCATACCGCGGTCAAGAATCCAGCGGTCATGTCACAGCCCGCGGTCAAGTGTCCAGTGGATGATATCACACGTACGCATGCCGCGGCCAAGTATCCAGCGGTCATGGCACAGCCCGCGGTCAAGTATCCAGCGGACAATATCACACATACCGGCCCGGGACTCGGCGAAAGAGGTAATAACAATACACACAAGCAGAATCGTAAGTAGTCATACGTATATAATTTCTTTTATTACAAACTCAACAAAACAACCAAAGCACACCATTTCTTTAAAACCAAGACAATAGTTAAATTAGGTTTATCGGAACTAGTATACAATAGTTACAATTTTCTGAAATCGTTCTTATGTGTCAAAATGTATTATAAAACCCAATGAGGTAGTTAAAATAACTATTTTATAGTAATCGGAGCAATAGTCAAAAGTTTTCTTTTTAAAATCACGCAAGTATACCAAACAGGGCGACATTGGGAGATCTCGGGATGCGTGGGCCCCACCTCAGGTCGAGCCGAGGCGGCGGACATAATTTACAAACATTAGGCTCCTTAAAGCCATCCATAGAAGTTTCGGAACGATCCAGATACGTTTACAACAGTTACAAAGGTTTAAGCGTTCTTTTGATCAAACATAAGGATTATAATTCAATTGCGCTGAGTGAATAGTATGCAAAATCAAACTCGGATTTCCGAGAGCGGAATTATCCCCGAGGTTCCGATCTTAGCCTAGTAGGGCTAGGACATGCCAAAAGAAGGAAAGGGCAAGCTTTACGTACCTTTGTTGTGCCTCACGCTCGTCCAATTTCAATTCCCGTTTCGTCAGAAATCTGCAAATGGTCATCCTTACCAGTTACTATTCATGCAAGTTAACATTTCAACTTTGGTTAAGCATTTGACTACCGAAATTCCGGCAGCACCTCCCCTATAAATATGACACCCCCGAGATTCAACTCGGCTCAAAATATCAACAACAACCAAACAACAACACCTACAACCACAATAAACACAATACAATCCGCAACTAGGCCTCTTCTACCTAATGCAATCGCTTCCATTCCGACTTCAACTTTCAAACCATCACCATCATACTCACATTCATTACCAATCAAAATCATTACAACGCCATACGGAAGCGTTTCATAATATTTTTACAATATATATACAAAGTATACACAATATACAAACTTTCCAACATAAGGCTAAAATTCTCATTTCAACTTCATACCTTCAAATCCATACCAACTCAAACCATTAAACCTTTATTAATGTTATAAGAATCATAACGACACAACCAACATGTCAAACAAAACAATTTATTTCCATTACAATGTTCCATAACTCACGGCCAACTTCCAACCTACACGGCCAACATCAACTCCAACATTCTATGAGTTTCACTCTCTTCTACATAACACAATAACACACAAATATGCTAAGTACCATTAATTCACTTCTACGTACAAAACACATACACGGCCTCTTACATACATACACACCCATCATGCAAACTTTCATATTTCCATAAACTCTACTCATTTCCATATACTACAACACAAACAAACCTTCATAACATAAGTAAAAGGGATGAATTCTTACCTTTTCCTTCCAACTTCTTCACTTAACTCAAGTGTTGAATTGATGAAACAAGGACTCAATCTTCCAAAACAACTACGCCAAGTCGAAAAGGGACCTTGAATTAGTTTGAATACCACAAGAAAATAATTTTTGAAGAAAGATTTCCAAGGGACAAAAGTTGGAGGACATGGCCGAATGCCATGTCTCCTTGGTTCTTCATCTTTTGTTTTCCTTCTCTTCTAATTTTCTTGAAACTTCTACATGCTAAGCCTCTTATATAATTAATCACATGGAAAATTAATAAGGATCCATGGGCTTGGGCCATTGTATGGCCGGCCACCCCTCACTCTTTTGGGCCTCATTTTTCCTTTTTATTTTTTGAGCCCAATTGGTTATAAATCTCGTTTTGTAATTCCCGAAACGAATTCTCAAAATTCCAATTTTTGCCCTTGCCCTTCCTCAACATTTCACATTCAATATTTCCTTAGACATCACATGCACCTTAAGTAAGATCCATCTAAAGCCTTATTTCTTACCATTCCGAATTATCTCCAATTTTTCCGAATACGCACAAAATGCGAGATATAACACCAACCTTACCCTTAACACTTTATACCCTCAAAAGATGAACATGCGACTTATGCTTTAAGACAAAATCAACAAAACCGGAAATTGAAAGTCTTGTCTTTAACTCGTCGCAAACAACTTAAAATATTTCGACATACAAAGTACGGGGTGTAACAATCCGTCCACTGAAACTTAGCTGATTTCTGAGTCAGCTTGGTCAATGGAGCTGAAAGAGAAGAAAATCCCTCTACGAACCTCCTATAGTAACCTGCTAGAACCAAGAAACTACGTACTTCTGATGGCGTCGTAGGCCTTAGCCAATTCTTCACGGCTTCAATCTTTTGGGTATCCACCCTAACCCCTTCATATGAGATAATGTGACCAAGAAAATCCACGGAGTTTAACTAGAACTCACACTTAGAAAACTTTGCATATAACTTCTGGTGCTGGAGTACCCTAAGTACCGTCCTCAAATGATCTGCATGCTCCTCTTCTGAACATGAATAAACAAGAATATCATCAATAAATACGATAACGAACGTATCTAGGAATGGTTTGAATATCCGGTTCATCAAGTCTATAAACACCACTGGAGCATTGGTCATTCCGAAAGACATGACTCAAAACTCATAATGCCCGTATCGCGTCCTGAATGTCGTCTTTGGAATATCTGCCTCCTTTACCCGCACCTGATGATAACCTGACTGCAAGTCTATCTTCGAAAAACACTTAGCACCCTGCAACTGGTCAAATAGATTGTCAATCCGGCGAAAGGGATACTTGTTCTTTATCGTTACTTTATTCAGCTGCCTATAATTAATACACATCCGCAGCGACCCATCTTTCTTTCTCACAAATAGTACCGGTACTCCCCAAGGTGATGTACTAGGCCTGATGAAGCCTTTTTCTAACAAGTTTCTCAGTTGCTCTTTTAATTCCTTCAGCTCTACAGGTGCCATTCTATAAAGAGGAATGGATATAGGCTGAGTATCTGGCAATACATCTATAGTGAACTCTATCTTCCGTTCTGGAGAAAGACCTGGAAGTTCATATGGGAATACATCTGGGAATTCATTAACTACCGGGACTAACTAAAGTGCCGGTACCTCTGCTTTCATATCATGCACTCGAACCAGATGATAAATATAGCCTTCTCTAACCATCTTCGTTGCCTTCAGGTATGAAATAAACTTACTCCTCGGCGATGCTGTGTTCCCTCTCCACACTATAATCAGCTCTCCTGGAAACTAAAATCGAACTATCTTTTCTCTACAATCAACATTAGCATAATAAGAAGCCAACTAATCCATACCCATAATATGTTACACCTCAAAAATTTCATGTCGTTGCGCAGTAAATAGACTAACGCAAGCTTAAGGTGAACATGAGGCCCTTATGATTATAAGAAAGGTATTTGACGGCCTAAAAATGCATAGGATAAGACTTTGAAGTGATATGAATTAGTGAGACTAAGTTCGTCAAAGAAAGGTGAGGTATAAGTTGTGTTTGGGGAAGATTTTGCAACCATCGAGTTAAGGAGTGACTGGTAATGCCTTGGAGAAGAGTTACGAGGATATTTAGATTATCAATGAAGTGTTAAACAAGTGTTAAGAAGGTTCCATAAGGATTGGAGATCAAACGAAACGACGAGATTAACTTCGGAAATATGGAGTTATACGACCATTTATACGGTTCGTATAACCTTTACAGAAAGGGAAAATCCCCGATGGTGGAATACAGCCACTTATATGGACCGTATATGTCACACCCTTAATCCGATAGGGTGTGATGGGCACCCGACCCTTACCTAGGGCCGAGCGGACCCACTGACTCTCGTGACACTTATAATCATACTGGGCTGAGCTTTTAAATCATACAATGGAAACGTACTGAGAACTTTTACAAAACATGCTTTTTACCTTTCTCGAATCAAATAAAGCTTGTAACATATAAACTTATAATACAATGCGTAATAATACATCGGCTTACATAGCCGCTTACGTAACCGACATCTTATACCCGCGACACTGTCTGCAAAGTCTCTAACGTAGAACAAACTTTCATAACATAGTTCTCTGACCCGGCTGCACTCCGGAGAAAATGGAGCTCGCCAATCCCGCTGGAACATCCTCTACTAAAATCTTCGACTCATCCGGTGTACCGCGCGGCATGAAACGCAGACCCCGAAGAAAGGGGGTCGATGCGAATATGTACTGAGTATGTAAAGCATGAAATGTAGTAAGCGGGATCATACTGAAATAAAGAGTACAGAAAATCATAAGACTTGCCTTTGAAAACATATATCATGCATATCAATATCATAAAACTGTCATGTATGCATCTAACGTGTCCCGGCCCTCTCGCGAGGGACTCGGTAAGTAAAATCATATAACATATAGCGTGTCCCGGCCCTCTAGTGAGGGACTCGGTAAGTAAAATCATATCATCATCATGTATGCATGCATATACATATATATATATATATATACCGTACCCGGCCCTCTAGTGAGGGACTCGGTGAATAGCGTGTCCCGGCCCCGCTAGCAAGGGACTCGGTATGCCATCCTGGCCGCCATCCCCATCATCACATCATCATATACATATATATATATATATAGCGTGTCCCGGCCCTCTAGTGAGGGACTCGGTGAATAATGCAGAGGAATGTGCACGAATGCGTGTCCTGGCCCGGTCTCGGTGAAAGATACCTTGAGCTTGGCACGAGCGAGTAGTGAGAAACCATATGCACATAAAACATTCTCAGAGACTCAATGAAGTAGTCAGAACGAATCGTCATTTGAAAATCCGGACAATCGTTATATCAAAAATCTTTCGGACGGTGCTCGGAAACATATCAAATATCATAAGTACATCAAAGTATCGTAGGGACCATAGTCGTATATCAAATCATTCCGAGCCCGCCTATGAAAAATCAAAGTCATTATACGTTACAAAACTTTCCACGAACGCTTCAAAGCCATCCGATTCTTTTACGAAAGTTACGGACGTTTTTAGACATAGAACCTTTTAGGGACGAAATCCTTTATGCAATATTTGAACTCTAAATATACATAAGACTCAAGGACCATATAAAAAAAATATCACATCATGAAACAAATAAGGATCATATACGTACTCGGAACGTAAGAGTGGAATTACCTCAAAACACAAATCATGTCGTACCTTAATTACGTCTAGGACATGCCAAGAAAGGAAAAAGTAAGCCTTACATACCTTAGCCGCTTCCTTAGCTAATCCGAACTTACGTCTCGACTTCTCATGATCTACAATAACGTCATTAGGCATCGACCATTAGTCATAACACTTGAGAATCCAATTCCAAACTAACACCTTATTTACAGAAATTCCGGCAGCATCTCCCCTATAAATCCAACACCCCCGAGAATTTAACTCGGCCAATATCAACAACAACCATACCAACAATCACAATAACGATATCCATAAGTGATTCAAAAGCATTCTAACATTAATAATTCCTTTCTACACAATTCGACAACCTTTCATTTATATTCCAATAAGCTACATGCATTCAAACCAACATCATTGATCATACGTTCAAGTGATAATCCGAGACCATTCAAACACGATTTAAGAACACTCCAAGCAATCCATACAATATTCAAAACAACCCAAACAATAGACCATTCCACCCGAAATCCTTCAACTACATTAGGAACATCAATAACACATTTTCTTCTTCCAAATTCATAAACTATGTCAACAATCCCATACGTTAGCATTATCATTTTCATCAATACAAGAAATCATATTACAATCACCTTAGCTTCCAAATCAGCCCATAATAATTACGACTTCCATTTGAGTCATCAAGCCTTCATTTTCATCACATATTCCATAACAACAACAACTACAATACCAAGTAAATTCAACTCACCACTCCTACACAACACACCTATATACACGGCCACACACACAACACACTATAATTTCATGAATTTCATTCATCTCATTACACCACAACATACTCAACCATATATAAAACATGTAGGAAAGGATGCAACCTTACTTTCTCCACCAACTTCCTCTTCTCGGCTAGACATATTCCACAAAAAATGAACGCTTTGCTCGCTCCAACGACTACCCCACGTTAACGAGGACCCTCCAATTGATAGAAGGGCTAGGAGGAGTAAGTTTTCTAGGTCAAAATTGGAGGCACCACTCTCGGCCAGCCCTTGGCCGAGAGTCTCTCTCTCTCTTTTCTTTCCTTTCTCTTGAATTTTCTAGAATTGAGATAATGAATTGTGCCTTATGTTATTAGCCACACACACACACACACACACACACATATATATATATATATATATATATATATATATATACACACTTGCACATGGCCGGTCATGTGCAAGCTTTTCTCTTCCTTTTTTTTTTCTTTCTTTTTCTCCAATTTTCTAGAAATTTCCTTAAATTACAAAAGATGAATAATTTGACTTGGTCATCCATAATATATATATATATATCTTCCACAAATATGAAATGAGCACATGTACCATTTCTTGGCTCAAGGCAATTGGCCAACCATGTGAGTGGGGCCCACAGCCACCTTGGCCTTTTGGTCATTTCATGAAATTATTTTTCCCAACTTTTAGCCTCCAATTTTTCCTTATTCCGAATTTACCCTCAATTCTCCATACCAATAAAAAGATGAATATGCAACTTATACATTCTAAAAAAAATTATAATTCCATCACAGAACCAATTTATAACAATTTTACAGCTCCTTTCTCGTAAATAAACCAAGATTAACATTAATAACAAGAGATTCATACCTTTCTTTCGATAAAAGTGCTTTATCTTCACTCCTCTACCTTGAACTTAAGCTACAACACCTCAATACATAATTTTGTAGTTGCAACTATACGCCGTCTGGACCGGGATTTGGGAATTATACCTGGTTTTGGGCTAAAAGTTGGTGGTGGAAGGTTGGGGAATTTTCTGGAGTTTTTGGGATGTTTTTGGGTGTGTTTGGTCGAAAATAGGGGGTCTCCCCCTTTTATAGAACGGTCCAGGTTCTGCCTGGACCGACCTATATTTCCTTCAGCGCGTTCACGCCCACTTTGGGCGCTTTCGCGCTGACCCAATTTTTCTGACTGCACCTTCGTTAAGTAAAAAGGTCATAACTCTTGATCCCGATATCGTGTAAGGTCCCACGACATACGGTTGAAAGCTCTTTCAATTATCTACAACTTTCATTCTGTGTATTTTTCCAAATTCCAAACTTATAATACCGTTTTTCCCCTCCAAGTCAGATCATCCGAAAATGTTTCCTTAAATCGCCCTTTTGGAAGGCTTATGCCCATATTTGGCTTATGGGTCCATCTTAGGACTTGCTCAACCTTTCGTGTACTATTCATATGTCTCTTCATATGTCCTTTATAAAAGTCCGATGTGTGGACCCCACTTAGCGTGCAGCAACGAGGGTTTTTCATCAAGTGCCATGTGGTCTCCAAATGTCATATATAGGTTATTATTGCATTTTTCTGATATAACCGTCATCCTGAACCCGAGCTCTCTAATTTTGTTCAGTGCGTTCGTGCCCCGTGGTGGCGCGTTCGCGCTGTATTGGCCCTTGGCCTTCTGCGCGTTCGCGCCACTCCCCGGCGCGTTCGCGCTGGCCATTTTCCTGGCCTGCTAGCCCGATTTGTAACGTCCATTTCTCCTTACCTCGATGTCCGATTGAGGGGCGGTTTGTTGCGTTGGGAACTAGACTTCTCGAACTTCACTTTAAACTTTTGTTTCACTCCAAAACTCCTAATATACTAAAACATATTCTTCCTTCCAGTTAGACCAGAATTTTTCCGTACCGAACCTTGCCCAACTTCCTTCAAAGCCTCGGAAGCTCAATTCCCTTAGTTCACTGATCTACCAATTCTCGTATAACCCCGTTACGCGAACTCGGACTCTCGTAATCTTAACACGAGCACCTATGATCTTGCATTTTTTTGATAATAACTCCTATGTCTGCACTTTAATAGCTAATACCTAACGAGTCTTAATGTTCAGAAACTACGGGGTATAACATAAATGTTCCAAGGAGGC
>NW_026715067.1:0-21860 GCF_029784015.1 Lycium ferocissimum | reverse complement strand
TTAACAACACAATACCAACAACAACAATCACAAAATGCCTTATGACATAAATAGTCTTCTATTCTTCATAATTCAATAACTTCCATCCCTACTTCATACTATCAAATTAATATCAACATTTCTCATATTCATTATCTAATTCAAGATTATTCAAACGTATTTCAATAGCATCCCAAGCAATATTCATGAATTCAAGCGTTCCCGCCGATTCCATATTCTATCCGAACTCCCACAATTGCGGCAAAACTACTAAGTCGCATCGTTTTCCTTTCAAACTCATCAACAATAACTATAATTCACGTTCAAATCCTTACTTTCATAACTATATAAAAATCACATGAAAATCACGTAATTTCCCATAATAGCATACAACCCATTTCAATGCCATTTCAAATCATTAAACCTTTATTTACATCACCAAAGTTACAACAACATAATTAACAAACTAATGAAACTTGAATTCCTCCCCCTCCACACCAACATGGCTCACGGCCATGCACCACCATCACACACACACACCACAATTTCATACTTCTTATTCAATTCCAATCCTTGTAACATACAAACTTGTCCCATAACATAAAAACATAGAAATCTTACCTTTTTCTTCAATTTCAACTTTGTCACAAACGTCGCTCTTTCGCTAAACTAATTATATCACGTCGGAGAGCGTCCCTAACTTGACAAGAATTCAACAAGAATAGGATTTTTGGATCAAAGTAGAAGGCTTGGGATTTTTTTTTTTTTCTCTCTTCTTTCTCCTTGGCCGTGACCTCTTCTTCTTTTTTTCTCTCAATTTTTCTTGAAGTTTCTTGAAATATAATGGCCCCTTTCTCTCTTTTATTTACTTAATTGGCCATGTCATGGGCCTTAGCCCATTTCCCTCTATGGCCGGCCACCTTATTTCCTTGGGCCTTGATTTTCCTTTTTTTTTTTTGGCCCAACACTTTGGCTAAATTTGTAATTTCATGAAACAAATTTCCAAAATTCCGATTTTTGTCCTTAACCTTCCTCGAAAATTCCGCACCAATATTTCCATAACCGACACATTGATACTAGAAGAATCTAAATATGGCCTTATTTCTTACAAGCAAAGATTATTCCGAACTTTCCAAATATACAAAAATGCCGGATATAACACTCGGCAGCACTTCGGAAGGAAATGGAGCTCGCCAATCCAGCTGGAACATCTTCTACTAATATCCTCTACTCATCCGTATACACACGCGTACACATGAAACACGGCCCCGAAGAAAGGGGGTCAGTACGGAATATGTACTGAGCATGTAAAGCATGAAATACAGTAAACAGGATCATACTGAAATAAGGAGTATAGAAAATCATAAGGCTTGCCTCTGAAACATAAATCGTGCGTATCAATATCATAGCCAACTCATTATGGGACTTAGAAGCATAAGTGAGTAATCATCTTGTACATATGCATATATAACGTGTCCCGGCCCTCTAGTGAGGGACTCGGTAAATAAGATCATCATATCATCATATCATCATGTCATCATATATATATATATATATATATATATATATATATATATATATATATATACACACCGCACCCGGCCCTCTCTAGTGAGGGACTCGGTGAATAGAATCATCATATGCCATCCTGGCCACCATCCCCATATCATCATATCATCATGTCATCATGTCATC
Organism: Lycium ferocissimum; assembly: GCF_029784015.1. Taxonomy (NCBI): domain Eukaryota; kingdom Viridiplantae; phylum Streptophyta; class Magnoliopsida; order Solanales; family Solanaceae; genus Lycium; species Lycium ferocissimum. The sequence continues at coordinate 20,186 of NW_026715067.1, read as the reverse complement.
ATATATATATACCATACCCGGCCCTCTAGTGAGGGACTCGGTGAACAATGCAGGGGAGTCGTGCACGAATACGTGTCCTGGCCCGGGACTCAGTGAAGGACATATTGAGGCTGGCACGAGCAGAGTAGTGAGAAACCATATGCATATAAATCAACTTTTAAGACTCAATAGATAAGTAGACAAATCAACGCTCGAGTATCAAACGTTAGTCATGATAAATCCGTTTTAAAATGCCATTAGAACTACGTTAAAGAAAATCTCAGGGATCGTAGACATGTATCAAATCAATCCGAGCCCGCCCATGAAAGTTACGGGCATTATTCGCTATAGAATCTTTTACGAACGTATCAAAGCAATCCGAGCCCGTTTATGAAAGTTAGGGACATTATCATTATAGAATCCTTTAGCAATAGGAGCTCTTTATGCATCATTCAATATACAATCATACAAAAGACTTGAGGGCAATAGCTCGAATATATTAGGAATGCTAACATCAAGAAATGAATAAGAATCGTAGACATGCTCGGATCTTATGAATAGTTACCCCGAGGCTCGTATCGTATCTTACTTACATCTAAGACATGCCAAAAGAAAGAAGGGTAAGCTTTACATACCTCTTCCACCTCTTATTAGCTACGCTTATTCGTCCAAGCTCGCAAGTCTACATTTAAGAGGATTTACACAATCATTAGACTCATTATTACACGCTTGTCTTAGTCCTTCAAATAAATTCATTTATAGTTTGCCGAAATTTCGGCAGCATCTCCCCTGTTTATATGCCTAGCCCCAAATTCCAATTCAATAACCAACAACATCAACAACAATTCCAATAGTAATAACATCATTTCCAACACAACATATGCCATAAAACATCCCACACACTGTTTTTCCCATTTTCTCAACCAACCAACTTACGATAGGACTAATTAATAACTTTATTTCCGTAAGGAAGCCGAAATTAATACCAACAACATCGATAACAACATCTTCAATATCCTACAAAATAAATACATATATTTTTATCCAAATTTCTCTTCAAGCCTAAATTCATAATCCGACCACACCAACAAACGAATTTATCACACTATTCCCTCCGTTCTAATCCGTTAAAACTCTGAATAAACTTGTTAACAATGAAAAGGAACCTTAATCTTACCTCAAGTGTGCAGCCACCACGTCCACCCTCTTCTTCTTGGTTGATTTTTAGCTCAAATTGAAGACAACGCGACGTACGGCACTTTTCTCTTCATGGGCTTCGGAATTCGGGCTCGATTTTGGTCAAAATTGGTTTTCTCTCTAGGCTCTCCTCTCTCTTTTTCTCCAGAATTTTCTGGGTTTTTTGGTATGAAAAATGAGGAGAAAAGGCTGAAATTTTACTTAAAAAGGTGTGGGTAATGGGCCTGACCCGGTTGGGCTCCGGTTGGGCCTGGCCCACTGACCTTTCTGGCTTAAAACGTCCATATCTCCTTATCCTGATGTATCCTTTGAACCCATGACCTATGGTTGGAAATATATTTCAATTATCTACAACTTTAATTCTGGGAGTTTTCCCAAATTCCAAACTCATAATACCGTTTTGGCCCCTCGACATCAGATCACCCGAAAACGTTTTCTTAAATCGTCCTTTTGGAGGGCTTACACTCATTTTTGGCTTATGGGTCCTTCTTAGGACTTGCTCAACTTCACATGTGCTACCCATATATCTTTTCATATGTCCTTAATAAAATCCCGACATATGGGCCCCACCTTAACTTATGGTTACGAGGGCTATCATCAGGTAACTTGTTAGCTGATTTACTCCACGTTAATAAGGACCTTCCAATTGGTTGAAAAGCTAGAAGAAAATAATATTTTGGACCCCAAGTTCGGCCAACCTTTGCCGAATTGTTTCTTTTTTTTTTTCTCCAAGCTTCTCCAAATTTCTAGAGTTGTAAATGATGAATAATTCTTGTTTTGTCATCAACCATCTATGTATATATATCTATGTAGCCTCTACAAATACAAGGTGGAAACATGCCCCCCCTTATGGCTTAAGACAATTGGCCAAGCCATGTGTGGAACCCACACACCCACACGGCCACATGGCCACTTGTGGCCTTTTCATGAAATATATTTTTCAACTTCTAGCCCCTAATTTTCCTTAATATTTCCATCCAATAAAATTCATAAGCAACTCGTGCATTAAACAAAATCGAAAAATAGCCCTGTCCTTAACTTATCGCAACTAGCTTAAAATATTTCAATGTACAAAATACGGGATATAACAAATAACTCAAGCTTAAGGTAAACATAAAGTCCATATGACGTTAAGGGGAGTATTTGGTGGCTTTAAAGTGAATACGATAAGATTTTGAAGTTATATGAATCGGTGAAACTAAGTCCGTCGAAGGAAGTGAAGTATAAGTTGTGCTTGGGAAGATTTAGCAATTGTCGAGTTAACAATTATTTAGCAATGTCTTGGGAAGGAGTTATAGGGCTCCTTAGATGGTTAATGAAGTATTAAACAAGTGCCAAGAAGACTCCATAAGGATTTGAGATCAAACGAATCGACGAAAATAGTTTTGGAAAAATGTGAGTTATACGACCACTTATACGGTCCGTATAATGGTCCATATAACAGTCACAGAGAAGGGACATCTCTAATGGAATTATACGGTCACTTATACGGACCGTATAAAATTATACGAACCGTATAAGTGTCCGTATAACTCAATAGGGTCAGATTTTCCCCCACTTATAAATAGATGACCAAAGCTCTTAATTCTCATTCTCTACACTTCTTGAGAGCTCTAGAAAGTTCCTCACACCATATCAACACAAACGCAAGGTAAATCAAAGATTATTTACCAAGAATCAAGAGAATCAAGTGAAGAGAGTCCCTCTAGGGTTTGTAGAATTCAAGAAATCTTTTGGTATTGAAGTTGGGGTTTCTCTCAAGTGAAGTATATGCATCCAAAGTTCATCCTTATGTGATCAAAGGTGAGTTTCACGTCTATTTCTTGTTATTAGGAGTATTTGAGTGGTTGAATGACTTGCATGAGAGAAGAAAGTAGAATATGAAGCTCAAATATGGATTTAATGACATTCTTGAGTAGTAAATTAGCTTGAGTTATGATTCTTAGTATACCATGAGTATAAATTTGTTGTGGATGATACTACTGACGTTGAGGGAGTATTATGTGAAAATGAATATGGTATTATGTTGTAATTATGGTGATGAATGACTTTGAAAAGGAGTTTTGAGGATTGAACAATGTTTAACTTGAAAGTCTATTGATTATGATATTATGGGTGTTGCTATTGATGTTTGGCAGTTTTTTAATTTATGGAGAAAGTTGTTGAAACAAAGGAAGTGCTGCCCAATTTTTGTTAGCCGCCCTTAGTCATTTTAGTTTGGACTTAAGCATGTTTTAAATGATCTAATTTAGTACAAATTCTTTTGAACATAGAGTTGCGAGCTTGGAAGGAGAACGTTTAGTGGTCAAGAAGACGTAAAGGTATGTTAAGGCTAGTCCCTTTCTTTCAAAGGCATAACTCTTATATTACGATTTTCTCTCTACATTTCCATGACCTTCTTACATCCCAAAAGTTGAAAGTTAAAGATTCTTACGAGCTTCTTATGAGAAAGAGACAAGATGTGTTCTATGATAATGATGACGATGATGATTCTATTTCGAGAGATTCCAAAGCTAATGAATTGATGCTATTACAAAACTAATGATCTTATTTTATAATTTCCTTGATGTTGTCCATTGTTGATGATCTCACCTCATGATACTAGTTCCTTCAAGGTGAGACATAGTGATGATGAATGTTCCATAATATAATTGGAGGCCACCGACCTTACGTCACTCCAATATGATTGTAGCTTTGATTGGGTTCACATGCATGCTTATTTTTATATATGATTATATCGGGCCTAGTTGGCCAGGCAGACACCACTACGCTGGGCGTAAGTGGGCGGTTTATGGATGATAGTTACATCGAGCCTAATTGGCCGAGCAGTCACCACTAGTGGGCGGCGTGAGATGACTATCCCAGACGCGGGTTACCCGGATGCGGGCTAGTGATGATAGATGACTAAGACAATTTACTTATATATGTGTGTGTTATGATATGGTTTTAAAAGTAAAAGTTAGCAAGCATGGTATCCGCCTTAAGAGGCAATCATATGTGCAGGTTATCTCTTTATCTCATGTTCCTTATCTCTTTATTATGTCATTATTCATGCCTTACATACTCAGTACATTATTCGTACTGACGTCCTTTCTTTTGTGGACGCTGCGTTCATGCTGCGCAGGCAGACAGGGAGAGGGCCCTGATTCCTAAGAGCTTATTCAGCAGATTTGCAGGAGCACTCCACTTCTCCGGAGTTGCCGTTTATTGGTATATTCTTTTGTGTTTATATTTGGGGCATGGCGGGGTCCTGTCCCGTCTTTATGATTTCAGTACTCCAGTTAGAGGCTCGTAGATACATAGGTGGGTAGTAGATATCTTATGATCTCTTTAGTGCATGTCTTGTATATCATTTTGTAGCCTCGTGGGCTTATACATTGTACATATATGTATATTTTGAGGAGTGATTGAAGACCATTTCATGGTAAGCTTTGTTTGAGAATTGTGTTAATCTAAGTTGAATATGATAATGAGTATGATGAGTGGTGCTCAGTAGGCTAGCTCCAGGTACCCGTCATGGCCCTCTAGATGGGTCGTGACAGTAATAGCTCCATCACCTTCTATATCATCATCACTCCCAAGTTCATTATTCCCATGATTACCCACATCATCCTCTTCCTCACACTTCCTCACATCATCATCACTACAAACTTCTTAATACTTCAGAACAAAGGCTCTCCAATTGGGACACTCACTCACCCTATGGCCATAGCCTTGACACTTAAAGCATTGGATTAGTTTAGATTTCATACCTCTGTCTTTTGGAGCAAATTTTGGAGGTTGTTTCTCAACTTGAATTTCTTCATAAAGGGCTTCTTGGTTTGTTGCATGGTGCCCTTATTCTTTTGCCAATCTGAGGAAGAAATTCCTCCTTATTTGTTGTTGCTGGACGAACTTATGTAACCCCTCGACTTATTGGTATTATAACACCTCAGACCTTTAACTTAAGCTTTGACCATGATTCCAGACTTAGAAAATCAGATAAAGAATGTGGGAATTGGAAATTCCTTTTCAGTTGTCAGATAGGGATTTACGCCCCAGAATATGGACCGTAAATCAGTATACGGCCCGTATTTCAAGTCGTAAAGTGACACCCAAAACCATTGTGCATTCTGGAATTTGGCATGTCGAATTTTATATTGTTAAATACGAACTGTATTTTGAAATATGACCTGTAAAGTGTGATCGTATTTAAGAAGGAAACATAAATCAGTGATTCTGTTTGAAATCTGTTGAATTACGGTCCAGGTTTACGAACCGTAAAATAGTATACAGACCGTATTTTGGTCCGTATTTCCCAACCCGCGCCAGAACCTATAAATACCAGCTTGCAGTTAGTTATTTCATTTTTTTTCATAATTCCAAGCCCTAGAAATGAAGTGTTCTTCTCCCAACAATCCAAAACAGCAAGGTAAGTCATTCTAAGCTCTTCCAAATCAATTCTATCATATCTTCTCTTAATCTAATCATGAAACCATGTTCTTAACATAGGCTTTTCAAGAAAACCCAATTAAAGAGCATAAAGAGCAAAACCTTGGAACTCTCTTTTTAAGGCCAGATTATTATTCAAGTTTGGGAGCAATTCCAGGTATGTTAAGCATACTATCTACATGAGAAACGTTGTTTAATCATCCTCATACCTCAATAATCATAATTCCCAGTAATCCGGCAAATTCATGATTTTGCCCTAGTTCTTGATTTTCATAACTTAGGGTTAGAGTTCAGTTTTCTGATTATGTTCATACTTGTTTATGCATGCTACGGACCCACCCTAGCTTAATCTAAAAGACCTGTAATTCAATCTACGAGTCTCAGAATGCAGTCTAAGTCATCAGTCATGATAAAGAGTCAGTTGTCAGTTTTACCCCTGTTGCTTCATGTTTGATTGGGACTAAGGCCATAGTTATGATTCATATGGATATGAAATTATTTTGGGCCTGAGGCCATAACTTTGAGATCTCATTATTTATTGGGCCTGAGGCCATAGTTACATGATATTTGCACAGGTGGTTTCTATACAGATCCGCTTATGATATGAGCATTCAGTTTGATGATGATTTACTGTTCATATATCCCGTATCATTGCTTCAGTTGCTTATCATACTTGTATAATTCAAATGTACTAACGTCCTTATGCATGGGCTTGCACTTCACGGTGCAGAGTCTGACTTTCAAGAGGATACAACAACCGCTTAGCTTCCAACTCCTTGGGTACATTAGCTAGTTGGTGAGCCCCCCTCATTCAGGGCTTCCCGTCTATTTCCAGCTTTCGAGGATTAGTTAGTTCATTAGCATTTGAGTCGTGCCAGGGTCTTGTCCTGACCTAGTTATTCTTGCAGTATTTTGATCATAGAGGTTTCATAGACACAGTCTTTAGTCAGTTATGTTGGTTTTGCCTCACAACATTTATTTCCGCACCCTCCATTATATTTGAGTTAGAGTACTCTCTTGGTTTGTTTTATATCTTGCATGCTTTCATGATACAACTTTTAGACTCAACAGCCATGGGTTCGGTCGGTCACAGACAGTCAGGCACCGAGTGCTGTGTCATGCCCAGGCCATGGTTCGGGGCGTGACAAAGCTTGGTATCAGAGCAGCCCGGTTGGTTCAGTGTCGTGGGGAGTCTATGAAACTGTGTCCAGTGGGGTCTCCTTTATATGTATGACGACCGCATGCATATAAACAGCTAACCACCAGGACATATTAAGGAAGTCTCACTTCTTTGTATTCTAGATCGTGCAACTAGAGCTATAACTTCAGGATGTCTTCCTAATTCTTGCGCTTACGTAATTTCAGACGATTATGGCTCCAAAGAGAAAGACTACCAACAGTTTAAGGGCAGCTTCTAACACTGTTTGTCGTGAGCCTATCCGAGCCAATTCTGATCAGACGCCTACGCCAGAGACTACTCCTACTGATCCATCTCCGACAGAGATTCCGGCTCCTCAGACTGGAACAAATAATGTGGATGTTGGGAGTGCTATTACAATGCTCACACAGTTAGTAGCCGCTCAGGCCCAGCATCAAGAAGCCGAGTCTAACTCTGGAAATCATGGAGAATCCTCCAGGGCTAAAGAGTTCTTGAGAATGAAGCCCTCAGTCTTCTCGGGGACAAAGAAGGAAGAGGACCCTCAAGATTTCATTGATGGTCTTCAGAAGATTTATAGAATGATGACTGTGACGGAGACAGAAGCAGCTACGTTTGGAGCTCACCAGCTGCAAGGAGTAGCAAATGCCTGGTACGAGACTTGGGAATTATCCCGAGGTAATGATGCTTCTGATGCCACATGGGATGAGTTCGTAGAGGCTTTTCTGGACCATTTCATGCCTATTGAGGTCTGAGAAGCCAAAGCTGAGTAGTTCCTGAAGCTTAAACAGAATGGGAGGACTATTCAAGAATGGCATGTCGTGAGTTCAGTTGCACTCACACTATTTTTTCTTTGGGAAGAGATAGTATGGAGATAGCAGCTATTCACTCAGTTAATGGAGAGCGACCAACTAATGTTTACAGGGAAATTGGTTTGAGAGTTCATCATGTTATCAAAGAAGATAGTACTTATCCAAGGATTCCGCAGCTAATCCTAATAGCTACTAGCCAAACTCCTAACTGGTCAGGTTGATAGAAAATTAGTAAAGTGGACAGTAATAATCTCTGTGTGTGGGGTTACTTATGTCAGGCTGTGTGAGAAAATCCAAAGAAGATTGGAGAATATGTCACGACCCAACTAGGGGCCATGACGAGTACCCGGAGCTAACCACCATGTTACACCTCGAAAATTTCCCCTTAGCGTACAGTAAATGGACTAATGAAGGGCATGATGTATACAAGGTTTGGATAAGTAAGAAATAGTATTTTATGACCCTAATTAAGATTTCCAAAGACATTCGAGTTAAGGAAAGAAAATTGTTAAGGAAAGCGAGCTATAAGTTGTGTGTTGGGCAAAATTACGAGCATCGAGTTAATGATGTTTTAATAATATTTTGGAAAAGAGTTATAACATCCCTTAGATTGCTAATGAAGTGATAAACAAGTTTTAAGAAGGTTCCATAAGGACTGGAGATCAAATGAGACGACGGGAACAACCTCGGTGGAACTGTGAGTTCCACGACCATGTTCCACAGACAGCACCATGATCCACGGACCGTGGATGAGTCCGTGGTACTGCCGGCAGAAATGTCGACTGGCTGGTCGTGAACCACGACCAGAACCACGGACCGTGAAACAATCCGTGGAAGTCCCGACAGGCTGAACTTAGTTCAATTATATAACGATGCTCCCATTCCATTTATTTCATTTCCACACTTCTCTTCAACCTCTCAAGACCTCTAGAACCTTCCACATATTTCATCCACAAGAAAACTAGGGAAATCAAAGATCAACAACAAAGAATTGAAGTGAATCAAGTGTATGAAACCTCACTAAAGTCATCCAACTCAAGAAATCTCAAGAAAGGTGAAATAGGGTTTTGGTGCTAGAAGAATACTTCCACTCAAGGCTTGTTTCTACATTATCTAAGGTGAGTTTCATGGTATTTTCATGATGTTTGAAGTGTTAATAAGTTGAAATACTTGGATTGTAGAAGAGTATAGAAAATGGGTCATAAATGGGTGAATAGTATCATTGTTGAATGGTAGTTGGTTTGAATCATGAAAATGTATATGTTGAGATTATAAATACGTTATAAATGACGTTTAGAACATGAAATAAGTATTGTATGAGAAAGAACGTAATAATGGATTTTGGTCATGATTATGGAGAATTTGGAGTGAAATTGTGAAATGCGAAAAATGTAAATGAATGACGATTGTTGTTATGAATGTTGGGAGTTGATATGGACTATGGAGGAAAGTAGTATAAACAAAGGAAATGCTGCCCAATTTTCTCTAACCTTAGTAAGTACGTTCTTATGATTGTTTAGCTAATGTCGATACAAATTCCCTTGAAGGTATAAACGAGTGCATTAAAGGAGAACGAGCAAGCAATAGAATAGTTAAACGACAAAGGTATGTGAGGCTAATCCTTTCTTTCTAAGGCATGAATCTTATGGCATGAATTTCCTCTCTCCTTATGAATTTTCTATCTTCAAGAAAGTTAAGAGTCCTCGTTCATGAATAGCTATATGAGACAAGAGATACGATACGAGTACGATAATGATGATGATAAGCTAAAGTCTAAAGACTCTAGAGCCATGATATGATATTCCTATAAAGCTAATGATGCTATTTATAATCTATTGATGTTGATCATTATATACACTCACCTTATGCTTGTTCCTTCAAGGTGAGGCAGAATGCTTATGAATGCTCCATAATGAAATCGGGGGTCCACGACCTTATGTCACCCCGATAAAGTATGATTATCCATGAGTCTCTATGCATGCATTATGATGAGTTATGATAAGCATATTGTGATGAGCATATGATGATATCACGCCGCACCTACACGGCCGGGCAGTCACCGCCAAAGAGGGCAGCTATACACCATGGCCAAATGGCATGGGCAGCACCACTAGTGGGCGGCATGAGATGGTCCCTCAGACGCGGGAGGCCTGGACGCAGGCTAATGTTATTGATTATCACACCGTACCTATATGGTCGGGCAGCTTATATATTTATGCATATATGATATGACGATGAGTATGAGAGTAAGCCAGCTTGCATTATTTCTTTTATGATTAAATCAGTTACAGATTGCTCCTCATTTGATGCCTCCTTATTTTATTGATGTTTCATTATTGTTTATGCCTTACATACTCAGTACAATATTCGTACTGACGTCCGTTTTCTTTGGACGCTATGTTCATGCCCACAGGTAGACAGGGAGGCGATCTAGACTCATAGGACCTACTAGCTGATTGAGAGCACTCCACTTTTTTGGAGGTGCCTTTGATTATTCTTTTGGTATATATGTGTATATATTTTGGGCCTGACGGGGTCCTGTCCCGTTCATATGTCTAGTACTCTAGTAGAGGCTCGTAGATACGCAGTGTGGGTAGTATGGCCCCATAGTCTTCATGTATATGCCTGTATATATATTATCTTGATAGCCGAAGGGCTTATGTTTATAAAAGTAAATATGTTTCAAATGATGATAGTTTTCTATGATTATGAGTATATATTATAAATGAGAGCAGTTGAGTAACAGAATAGGCGGTGTTCGGTGGTTAGCCTCGGATACCCGTCATGGCCCGTAGCCGGGTTGTGACACACCAAGCAAAGACTCATACTGTTACTCATCCTGCATTCATTCATTATTCTCATACTCATAATCATAGGAAAACCATTTCCATTTTGAAACATATTTACCTTTATATACATAAGCCCTTCGGCTATCAAAATAATATACATACCATAAGGACATCGTGAGACCATACGACCCACACATACGTATCTAAGAACCTCTACTAGAGTACTAGACATATGGACGGGACAGGACCCCGTCGTGCCCAAAATATATGTACACAAAATAATGAGCAATGGCACCCCCGGAATAATGGAGTGCTCTCATGTTATATCTCGCATTTTGTACGTCGGAATATTTTTTTAGTTGGTTGCGAAGAGTTGTGGATAAGACTATTTTATCCGACTTTGTTTCTAAGGCATAAGTCACTTATGATTTTTGTTAGATGGAATTATGGAGATTAGTACTTCATGAAATATGGGACCAAAGATGAATTATGGAGGTTGAACATTTCATGAAAACTTGGGGTCAAAAATGAGATTATGGAAATTAGAAATTTCATGAAAAAATAGGCCATGTGGCCGTGTACATGAGTGGGCCATAGGGCCATGTGTATTAATTATATATATGTGTATAAGATGACAATTAAGTCATCTTTGTTATTTGTGGCCTTAGAAATTTCAAGAAAAGTTGAGAAAATTCAAGAATGGCCATCGGCCATGGTGAGAAACCGAGAGAGAGAGAGAGAGTGAACCAAGAGATATTGATCATGAAGAATTTCTTCTTTCTAGATTTCCCACTAATTAAAGGGTCCTCTACGACATGGAGAGGGTGTTGAAGCAAGCAAGACACTCTTTCTTGCAAAATACAAGCTAGCCGAGGGATGAAGTGGATGAAGAAGGTGAGGTCCAATCTCTAATGTTAAATGTTATGCATGATTTATGTATGTTGTAGTGTGTAGAATTGAATGGAATTCATGAAAAATATATGGGTGGTGTGATGTTGTTGTGGCCGTAAGTTGTGCCATGTGTGGTAGGAAAAGGAATTAATGTTATTTAGTATGTTGGTTGTTGTTGTTATGAATTATGTGATGAAGAAATGAATGAAATGCATGAAAAGATGATGTTGAAGTTGTAGCCGTGTATGTTGTTGTTATGGCGGAAATGGGCTGTTTGGTAAGACAAGGAATGACTTATTTTTATTTAGCATTTGGTTGTCGTCGTTGTGAATTATATGATGTAAAATGAAGTTTTAATGATACAAGTCGAAGTTATAATCGTGCGGGCTGAATCGGACGATAATGTGATATTAATATGATTTCTTGAATTCATGAAAATGAAGTTGCTAGCATATGTAATTGTTGATAGAGTTTGTGAATTTGGAGGAAAAGAAATGTGTCGTCAATGTTTACTTGGACTAGGAAGGTTTCGGGTTGCCTTGTATGTTGGATGGGATGATTTGAGTATTGTGCGGACTACTTGAAATATTCTTGGATCTTGACGAAATGATCTCGGATTAGCATTTGAATATGTGAATGTGAAGTTGAATCGATCGTATGTAGATTATTTGAATATAAATGAAATGTTGTCGAATTGTGTAGAAAGGAATTATTGATGTTAGAATGCGTTCTGAATTATTTATGGATATCGTTATTATGCTCGTTGGTTTGGTTGTTTTTGATTTAGCCGAGTTGAATTCGTGGGATGTCCGATTTATAGGGGAAATCTTTGACGAAATTTCGGTAGAAAAAGTAATGGCGTGGAATTGGATTCTTCGATGTTTATGACTAATATTCGATATTTATTGACGTTGTGTAGACCTTGGAGAGTCGAGACGTAAGGTTGGATTAGCTTAGGCAGCGGCTAAGGTATGTGAGCCCAACCTTTCTTTCTTTGGCATGTCTTAGTTAAAGATAAGCTATGACACGATTTTCGAGGTAATTCTACTCCGGAGATCCGAGCATGTCTATGATCCATATTTGTTTCTTGATATTCATATTCTTAATGTAGCCAAATTATGGTCTTTATGTTTTTCGCATGAATGGATTTCAAAGATTTCATAAAAGTTTGCTTATAAAAAGAGTTTGTTTCCTAAACGATTCCAAAACTACGAACGCCCGTAACTTTCGCAGAAAGGCTCGGATCGCCTCGATTTGTTCGTAGAATGTTCTAAGATGAATAAAGTTTGTAACTTTCCGAGACGGACTCGGATTGGTTCGGAATATGATTATGGCCCTTGTGGTTTTGCTAATACGGTTATGATACGATATGTTCCCGAATAACGTCCAAAAGCTTTTTGATATGACTATTGTCCGGATTTCGAATGACGATTCATTATGAGTACTTTAGTGAGTCTGTGATTATGATTTATATGCATATGGTTTCTCACTACTCTGCTCGTGCAAGCTCAATATGTCCTTCACCGAGTCCGGGCCGGGTACGCATTCGTGCAACTTTCTCTCGCATTGTTCACCGAGTCCCTGCTGTAGGGCGGGCACGCTATATATATATATATATATATATATATATATATATATATACAAGATATGATGATGTGATGAGGTGGAGATGACGGCCAGGAGGGCATACCGAGTCCCCGCTAGGTGGCCGGGTACGTTATTCACCGAGTCCCGCACGGAGGGCCGGGTACGGTATGTATATATGTATATCTGCATGCATACATGATCATGATATGATTTTACTCACCGAGTCCCTCATTAGAGGGCCGGGTACGGTATATACGTACGATGATATGATGATACGATTTTATTTACCGATATACGTATGTGTATGACAAATGTTTTCAAAAGGCAAGTGTTATGATTTTTCCGTACTCTTTACTTCAGTGTGGTCCCGCTTATTATATTTCATGCTTTACATACTCGGTACATATTCGTATCGACCCCCTTTCTTCGAGGGGTCGCGTTTCATGCCGCGCGTACACCCGTATGAGTTAAAGACATTAGTAGAAGATGTTCCAGTGGGATTGAGGAGCTCAGCTGTTGCCCGAGTGCTTTAGCCGAGTCAAAGTATTATGTTATAGTATCATGTTCGTGCTAGAGACTTTGGCAAGACGTTGTCGTGGGTATTAGATGTCGGTTATGTAAATGGCTATGTAAGCCGGTATATTATTATGCATGGTGTTATAAGTTTCATATGTTGCAAGATTTTATTTGACTTGAGAAAGACAAAAGTATATTGTTCTTCGATAAACTTTCGTTATACATTTGTGTCATGATTTGAAAGCCGTTATTATTATGAGTATTAGGTGAGTCGGCGTTCGCTCGGCCCTAAATAAGGGTCGGGTGCCCATCACACCCTAATGTCTTGGGGGTGTGACATCTCGAGTCTGGCGATAGCTCTTGAGTCCGGATCACCTCCCCGTTCACTCCGTGGGCATGAACATAACGTCCAAAGAAAAGGACGCCAGTACGAATATTGTACTGAGTATGTAAGGCATAAACAATAACAATACATCAATGAAAAAGGGGGATATCAAATAAAGAACAATATGTAACTGACTGTCAATTTTAATAGAAATAATACATGCTGACTTACTTCATAAACATAATCATCATATCATGTATGTATGTATGTATGTATGTATATATATATATATGTATAAGCTGCCCGACCATATAGGTATGGTGTGATCATCATTAGCTCGCGTCCAGGCCTCCCGCGTTCGGGGTAACCATCTCATGCCGCCCACTAGTGGTGTCTGCCCATGCCATCTAGACATGGTGTATACGCTTCCCACCTTAACAGTGTCTGCTCAGCCATATAGGCGCGGTGTAATGTCATCATCATGTACTCATCATAATGCATGCATAGAAACTCAAAGACAATTATACTTTATCGGGGTGACATAAGGTCGTGAGCCCCCGATTTCATTATGGAGCATTCATAAGCGTTCTGCCTCACCTTGAAGGGATTAGCATATAAGGTGAGTGTATACAATAAATAACATCAATGAATCATAATTAAGATCTTTAGCTTGAGGATCTTTAGACTTAACTCATTATCAACACTATCATGCTCATAACATATCTCATTTCTCTTTCTCATGTGAAGCTCTTTATAATGATAGGCTCATGATTGCCGGAATGTAAGAAAGTCATGGGAAAATAGGAGAATTCATGTTGTTGGAGTCATGCCTTAGAAGAAAGGGACTAGCCTCACATACCTTTTCGTTTAGCTATTCTATCACTTGATCGTTCTCCTTCAACGCTCACGTTTCTACCTTCAAGAGAGTTCGTATTATCGTTAGCTAATCAATTACATGAACATGCTCAATTAAAGCTAGAGAAAATTGGGAAGCATTTCCTTTATTTATACAACTTTATCCATATTAAATATCAACTCCCAAACATCTATAATTACATTCACAACACCATACACAACAATCTTCATGCATCTACGTTATCCACATTTCACGATTTCACTTCAATTTATCCATAATCATGGTCATAGTACACTAGTATGTTTTCTCACATATAATGCTTATCCCATGTCCTTAATGTCATTTATAACATGCTTATAATCACAACATATCAAGAATCATGACTCATTTCAAACTACTACTCAAAAATGCCACTATTCTCATATTCATGACCCATTTCCTATCTCCTTCTACAATCCAAGTCTTTCAACCCTTCAATACCTTAAACAACATAGAATGATCATAAAACTTACCTTAGATAGTGTGGGAATGAGCCTTGAGTGGAAATACTTCACTTGAGCCAAAACCCTAGTTCACTTCCAATGGGATTTCTTGACTTGGATGAACTCTAATGAGTTTCTTACACTTGATTTCCTTGGTTTGATGAAGTTGATCACAAATCTCTCTTGAGTTCTTGTGGAAGAAGGATGGAGAGCTTTCTAGAGTGTTCTTGAAGTGTGAAGTGAGAGAATGAAATAAATTGAATGAGGTTGGTCCCTTATATTAATTTTAGAAGCTGTCCCGACTCAATTCTACGGACCAACATACGGTCCGTATCTTTTATATGGACCGTATGTCTGGCCGTATCTTTGGTCCAGTGGAAGTCCCATTGTGGGAAAAACATACGGCCAGTATGTTTTGTATGGTCCGTATGTTGGACCGTATATTGCCCAGCTTTTCGAAATTCATTCTCGTCGACTCGTTTGATCTCCAATCCTTACAGAACCTTCTTAACACTTGTTTAACACCTCATTAACAATCTAAGGGATGGTATAAATCTTCTCCAAGACATCATTAAGTCACCATTAACTTGTTACCCGTAAATGTCTTCCGATACACAACGTATACCTTGATTTTCTTGGCAAACTTTCTTCTCTTGCCTCGAATATCTTTGAAATCTCAATTAGGATCCTCAAATGCTGTTTCTTATTTATTGAAGCATCGTATACTTCGTGCCCTTCGTTAGTCTATTCACTGTGCATCAACGAAATTTTTTTCGAGGTGTAACATTGTTAACCCCCAAAACCCACCCTAGACATGACCGGCATCCGACGTCATGAACAACATCGGAAGAACCTAAAAGATGCAATAACAATATTTGAACCCGCCAGGTTCGATATTCGCCTCCAATAGTTTATAAAATAAATGTAACATCAAGTTTCTTTTTAATAATCTTTCCTTATTAAATTAAACAAAGTTATAAGTAATTGCATATATCAGGATCACAATTATGAAATAAGATTAGCGAAAGTCTAATGTAAGTAAACAGTCATAAATGTGGCAAACACCCATTAATTCGTACGAGACTTTGACAATCTACCCACAATTTTGATAACTATCTATGGAGCTTCTAAGAGACACAACAATCATCTAACTTCGGGACGCAGCCCGAAAATCTAGAATAATAAATGAAACAGGAAGTGTCCCACGAACAAGGATGTGGGCTCACCAAATCAACACAATCAGCAAGTTCTCCCTAAGCGTTGGGAGTATCACGAACCTCGCTTCTTCTCCGTTACCTAACATTCTATAAAAAACAACAATGGCATGCCCGAGTACTTTCGTACTCAAAGTGCCTCGTGACAACAAGTAATATAAAAATAAAATATAATAATACATAAAGAAATCAGTTCTGAAAAGATAGTATAAAAGCAATCACTCCACTTTATGATTCTTAATATCATTTGTTAAACAGTTTACAAAGCCATTAATTAATATAAAAACAGCTATTCAGCTTGTGTATCTCAATAAGAATTATCAAAATCGATTATAAAGCCTTTTGTCAAGTTACAACTTTCAATTATGCCTTTCAAATTGATCATGATCATCAACAACAAGCCCATGAGAGAATAAGAATATCACACATGCCAATACAGGCCAAGAATCAATCACATCGAAGGGATGACCGTAGAGGTTCCCAAATCCCAGTGCACCACACAGGAATATGTAATCCTCGGTGGCTATCCTTCCTCCCGAATAGCTAGGCATAAACCACACTCCGGGTAGCGAACCCGGTAGTGGCCACTCTTCCTCCCGAATGGCTAGGCAATTACCACACTAGGATCCATAGTGGCTACCCTTCCTCCCGAGTAGCTAGGCCAAACATAACAACAAAGTTCATAGCATAGAAGTCGATTCACAATTTATCTCAAAGTAGTCACACCATCAAATAGCATTAAAGTTCATTATGCCATTATGAAAATCCATAACTTCATAGATAATCTTGAAAACTTTTCCACTTCTTTAAACAAGATTCCTTTGTCATAGTTCCTTTGTAAAAAACATCAATACCAACAATTAACCATCATCACTGATCATCTCTTATAGAAGAAAACGATTATGATTTCATATACGTATATAGAGGATAATACAATCAAGGTTTAATGTGGTGTTACACCTTGGAAAATTTCCGTTAACATACAAAGGAATAGGCTGACGAAGGGCATGACGTATACGATGTTTGACAAGTAAGAAATAGTCCTTAATGGTCCTAATTAAGATTTTCAAAGGCATCCGAGGTAAGAAAGGAAAGTTGTTAAGGAAAACAAGTTATAAGCTGTGTGTCGGGCAAGAATTTCGAGTATTGAAATAATGAGAGTTTAGAGACGTCTTGGAGAAGAGTTATAACGACCCTTAGATTGTTAATGAAGTGCTAACCAAGTGTTAAGAAGGTCCATAAGGATCGGAGATCAAACGAAGTGATGAAAATAAGATTCAGTGGACTGATGGGTTATACAGCCTGTTATACAGACCGTAGAACCATCACAGTGAAGGTCCCTCACTGGTGAGATTTTACGGTCAGTTATACGGACCGTATAAATTTATACGGCCCGTATAATGGTCACAGAGAGGAGAACTGAAGGGGGTCATTTCACGGTCACTTATACGGACCGTATAAGTTTATACGGACCATATAAGTGTCCGTATAATTGCCCGACGGATCAGTATTCTGAGTTATTAAAAGGAGACCCACTTTCATTTAATTCATTTCATTTTTCATTCCACACAAGTCAAGAACTCTATAGAATATTCTCCACTCTTCATCCACAAGAAAACAAAGGAAATCAAAGATCAATATCAAGAATTAAAGTGAATCAAGAGTATGAAATCCATCAAAGTTCATCTAAGTCAAGAAATCTCAAGAGAAGCAAACTAGGGTTTTGGAGTAAGAAGAGTATTGCCACTCAATACTTGTTTCTACATATCTAAGGTGAGTTTCATGATCTTTTCATGTTATATGAAGTATTGAAAAGTTGGAACACTTGGATTGTACTAGAATATATGAAATGGGTCATAAATGTGGGAATAGTGCAATTGTTGAATAATAGCTTGGAATGAATCATAAATATGGATATGTTGCGATTGTAAGTGGATTATAAATGACATTTAGAACATAGAATGAGCATTAGACGTGACAGAACGTAATAGTGAATTATGACCCTGATTATGGGAAATTGAAGTGAAACTTGCTAAATGTGGGTAATACAAATGAATGATGCTTGTTGGTTATGATATTATGAATGATGTTATGGATGTTGGGAGTTGATATGGAATATGGAGGAAGTCATATAAACAAAGGAAATGCTACCCAATTTTCTCTAGCTTTAAGAAGCACGTTCTTATAATTATTTAGCCAATGTCGATACGAATTCTCTTGAAAGTAAAGTGTGTGCATTAAAGGAGAACGAGCAAGCGATAGAATAATTAAACGACAAAGGTATGTGAGGCTAGTCCCTTCTTTATAAGGCATGAATCTTATGGTATGAATTTCCTCCTTTCTCATGAATGTCCTATCTTAAAGAAAACTATGAATCCTTGTTCATGAATAGCCATATGAGATAAGAAATACGCTATGAGTACGATAATGATGATGATAAGCTTAAGTCTAAAGATTCTAGAGATCACGATATGAGGCGCCTATGAGGCTAATGGTGTTAACTACGAACTATTGATGTTTTCCTTATGTGCGCTCATCTTAAAACGTTAGTCCCTCTAAGGTGAGATATGACACTTATGACTACTCCATAACGTAATCGGGGTTCACGACCTTATGTCACCCCGACATAGCTATAGTAGCTTTCGAGTTCCAATGTATGTTTGATATATATATATATATATATATATATATATATATATATATATATATATATATATATATATATATATATATATATGATGCTATGTTATGATAAAACCATGATGTGCCTATGAGATGAATAATAACGATAAGTATATGATATGCACGATGATGTGATTCCACCGCGCCTAATTGGTCGGGCATGTCACCGCTAAGGCGGGCTGCTTGTGATTCCACCGTGCCTAGTTGGCCGGACATGTCATCGCTACGGCCGTCGCTATGATTCCACCGTTCCTGAAGTGGGACACGATCACCACTAGTGGCTGTATGGTTACCCGTAGACAGTTAACGATAATGATGTATGAATGGTATGATGATGTGTACGCTATGGTAATTCATATGATATGCTACGTATGATATGTGTATAAAATGTATCTAGTCAAAGGTTATGCCTTCATCTAATGTCTTATGATTTCTCTATTATATTCCTTTCATTCATGCCTTACATACTCAGTACAATGTTCGTGCGACGTCCATTTTCTTTGACGACGTGTTCATGCCCACAGGTAGGCAGGGAGATGGTGCAGATCCATAGGAGCTATTAGCCGATTTGAGAGCACTCTACTTTTCCGGAGGTGCCATTGATTATTCTTTTGGTACATATATGTATATTCATGTTTTGGGCATGACGGGGTCCTGTCCCATCCATATGTCTAGTACTCTAGTAGAGGCTCGTAGTTACGCAGTGTGGGTAGTATGGTCTCATAGTCTTTCATGTATATGCATGTATATATATATATATATATATATATATATATATATATTATTTTGATAGCCGTAGGGCTCATGATTATAAAAGTGAATATATTTCAAATGCTAATAGTTTCTATAATTATGAGTACATGTTACGAATGAGAGCAGAATGAGCGGTGTTCGGTGGATAGCCCCGGATACCCGTCATGGCCCTATTCGGGTCGTGACAAAAGTGGTATCAGAGCAGTTCAGTCCTTGGAAGTGTCTACGAGCCGTGTCTAGTAGAGTCTTGTTTATGGTGTGCTGCGCGCCACGCTAATAAACAAGAGGCTATAGGGCATTTAGGAAAAATGACCATTTTTCTTCTTATGAGATCGTGCGATAGAGCCGTGTATAAGATTTAATCCTTCCTAATAAGTGTGCTATGATTTCAGAAATGCCGCCAAAGGGAAAAGCTAAAGCCGCCCAGAAGGGCAAGACTACAATGAAAAGGCGGGCGGAAAGAGAGCCGCCAATAAATGTAGATGAGGGTGAATCACACAACGAGGCTCCATCTAA
>NW_026715066.1:0-103256 GCF_029784015.1 Lycium ferocissimum | reverse complement strand
CCATTCTAAGGAATGTTATAACTCTTTCTTAGGGCATCGTTAGGACATCATTAACTCAATGCTCGAAAATTCTTATCCGATACTCAACACATGACTCGCTTCCCTTAATGACTTTCTCTCCTTAACTCGAATGTCTTTGGAAATCTTAATTAGGACTATCACATACTATTTCTTACTTGTCCAACCCTCGTATACATCATACCCCTCGCTCGTCTATTCACTATACGCTAACGGGGAATTTTTCGAGGTGTAACACTTGCCCATAATTAGGTACACAAAAGAATCTATACCAAAAGCTGCAGCTCCGAATGAAGTGGAGCTCTGCTATGTAGTCCCTGAGAAAATACAGCTATGGATTGAGTCTGTCTCCCTGGCCACCTGCGAGCATGACGCAGCATCCACAAATAAAAGGACGTCAGTACGAAGAATGTACTGAGTATGTAAAGCATGATCAATAGCAATAAGAAAGCATACTAGTCAAAAAATGAAATAACATAGGATGAGAGATAATAGCATCATCGTCATAGCACTTACTTGCTTTCCATACGGACGTTCCATTTCTATTGCGTATTCGTGTGCATACATTCATATCCGTACTCATTTACCTTTCGTATCCATTTTCGTATTCATAATCGTATTTCCTTTCATACTTATGCTCATATCATATACATTAGATATACGTAGCCCTTACTTGGCATTTACATATTCCTAACATATTCGTACTCATATTGATGACATATACATAGCATTTATATAGCATACCCAACCACGTAGGTTCGGTGTTTCACATAGCTGGCTCTACCAAGGCTCATTGTTATACCTGGCCCTACCAAGGCTCAGGGTTGTTCGTACCCAACTGCAGTGGTGCGCGCGCATTGTTATACATAGATATACATATATATATATATACATATTCATTATATTCTACCCGGCCATATAAGCTCGGGGTTCTGATAACTTTCTCATGGACACACATACATATAAGCTCATATCTATCTTTAGCCTTTTTGCTATCGTCTTTCATTACATTCTATCCTTAGAGAATTACTCGCCGTATAAGGAACTTAGTACAATCGTATCAATTGAGCATCATGGGCTTAATAGCTTCTAGAGATAGGATCATTGGAGAGTATCATGAACTCGTAGGAAAATAAACATTTGGCCAAAGAACCATGCCTTATGAAAGAAGGGTTAGCCTTACATACCTTTCCGTGCAACTATTATATCTCTTGTACGTTCTTCCTCAAGGCTCATGTTCTACCTTCATTGAAGTGCATACTCATATTAGAGAATGGATAACTTAGCATACATGGCTTAATCTAGAGAAAATCGGACCGCATCTCCTTTATTTATACGACTTCCCCCATATCGTATATAAACTCCCAAACATCAATAACAACATTCACAATATCCTCACAATAGCCTTTATTCAACTACATTACTCTTACTTCACAATTCACTTCAATTCATCCATTTTCATAATGGTACCTCGACAATACGTTCATTCACATATAATGTCGATTCCATACTCTCAATATCATTCATAACATAATCATATTCATAACGTATCAAGAATCATAACTCATTCCGAACATTTACTCAAAAGTGATACTATTCACACATTCATGACCCATTTCCCATTTCCTTATGTAAACCAAATGTTTCAACTATCAAATACCTTAAACAACATGGAAACAACATAAAACATACCTTATATGGTGTAGGATTGAACCTTGGTTTCATATACCTCACTTGAGCAAAACCCTAGATTTTCCTTCACTTGAATTCCTTGTTTTTGATGAACTTTAATGGGTTTCCTCACTTTGATTCACTTGGTTTGATGATAAGAACCTTTGATTTCCCTTGGATTCTTGTTCATAAAATGTATGTAATGCTCTAGAGGTTTTATAGAGAAGTGGAGAAGTGTTGGAAATGAAATAATGAAGTTGGAAACATATTTAAAGACTTAGAACATTTCAGTCCGTCAGGAGTTCCACGGTCCGTGGAACCAAGTGTTGTCCGTGAAACTGGTCGTGGTTCACGACCAGCCAGCCCACCTCTTCGTCGGGCAGCTTCCACGGACCCATCCGCGGTCCGTGGATCAGGGTGCTGTCCGTGGAACATGGTCGTGGAACTCACAGTTCCACCAAAGTTGATCCCGTCGTCTCGTTTGATCTCCAATCCTTATGGAACCTTCTTAACACTTGTTTATCACTTCATTAACAATATAAAGGGCATTATAACTCTTCCCCAACACATCATTAAGTTGTCATCAACTTGCTAATCATAAATCATTTCCGATACTTATCGAATACATGGCCTTCTCTTGGCAACTTTCTCGTCTAACATCGAATGTCTTTAAAATCTTATTTAGAATCATCAAATGCTATTTCTTACTTATTGAAATATCATATACTTCGTACTCTTCATTAGCCTATTCACTGTACATCAACGGAAAAATTTTCGAGGTGTAACAATTATTATGAGACTTAGAGACTTATTAAGGTTTGATCTTTCTTATTTCTGTATTCAATTTATGTTATAAGACTTAGTTATTATTCTGGGATTTTAGGTCATGACAAATATGGTATCAGAGCTCTAGTTTTAATGGTCTCATAAGTACTAGAGCAATGTCTAGTAGAATCTTGCGAATCGGGACTATAACGTCCGTATCTATCTTCGAGAGGCTATAGGGGATTTAGAAAATTTCACTTCATTCATTTTGATCATGCATTCTTGACTTTATTGAACTCTAAATTTCTTGTTTCACTATTTCTCATAGATGGTAAGGACTAGATCGATTGCGGCTTGGTAGGAGCCTACACATACATGAGCCCGTTGCTAGAGCTGATGTTTGGGGCAGGGGTAGGGGCGAGGCTGAGGTAGAGTTTGAGTGGAAGCACCAACCCAACGCGAAGCACCAGTAGCTCCTCAAGGTCGTGCTAGGGTGGTATTTCCTAATCCGAATGTGATTGAGTAGGTTGGACTAAGATACGCACCTCCAAGTTTGATTACTACAACTGTGCTTCAGGACAGTTTGGCTCGCATGTTGAGTTTTCTCAAGAGTATGGCACAAGCAGGTATTCTACCGGCTACTTCTGATGGTTCTTAGACTAGGGTTGGACAAAAAACTCTTGATCATATAACTGCACCTGAATTTCAGACTCCAGGGGCTAGGCCAGCACCTGCTGTGGTTCTCTGTTTCTTGGGTGTGCTAGTGCCTGGCTTTGCTTCACCCCCAGTTACTCAGCCCACGATGACCGTGGAGGAACATAATTTGTTTGATTGATTTTGGAAGATGGATCCTCCTAAGTATGATGGAGACCCCAAGGATGATGCTTATGAGTTATTGATTAGCTATCATGAGAGGTTGCATAACCTCGATTTAGTGCAATCTCGTGGAGTGGACTATACCAATTTTCAAATGATTGGACCTGCCAAGTAGTGGTGGAGGTCGTTTGTTGAGACCCGACTAGTAAGGTCCCCCTCCCTCCCTCCTTTTTACTTGGGCTTTGTTTACTCAGGCATTCTTGGAGAAGTTAGTACCTCGTAGTATGAGAGAGAGAGGAGGAGGGCTCAGTTTGAGGGATTACACCAGGGGCATATGACTGTGACAGAGTAGGAGAAGAAGTTTCATGCATGGTCTCTCCATGCTTTGATAATTCTTCTGGATGAGGTTGCGAGGGTGAGGAGATTCACCAATGGGTTGATTTGTCCTCTTCATTTGATTGCAGCACAAATGACTGCTACAAGGTCTTCTTTCTAGGAAATATTGGATGCAGCTTGAGAGGTCGAGTTTATTAGGAGTGAGGATAATGAGAAGCGGGTGGTCAAGAGGCCCCACTTTACCCCTTGTGTTGGTACCTCATCTGGAGGTAGGGGACATCTTGTAGGGAGTTATTACCATCAGTACAGCAGACCAGCTTATGCAGCCATGCCAATATCAGAAAGAGGTCAGTTTGTGTGTACTTTTTATGGTTCAGGGCAGTTGTTCCAGAGTTCTTATAGGTCATCTGGTCGTGGTGAACATTCGGGCGCCAATTTTTTTCAGTGACCCATGGTTCTCAGAGCATGTAATACGTGTGATAACCCTATACATTTCAAGAGGAATTGTCCCGCACTTAGGCGTAGTGGTCAGCATTAGATTTCTCAGACTCCCGCACCTAGTGCAGTTGCACAGCCAGTTAGAGGTGGTTCTTAGTGTAGTACAGGTAGTTCTCAGACAGGTAGAGGTGGTACTCAACCCGGTCGAGGTGGTATTTGTGGGGGTACTCAGACTTTGGGTGATCGTCCTCATTTCTATGCTTTTCTGGGCAGACCTGAGGTATAGGCCTCTGATGCAGTCATTACAGATATATTTTTTTTGGCTTGCCATCATTCTGCTATGGTATTATTTTATCCAGGCTCTACCTATTCTTTTGTTTCTGCCTACTTTGTTTTGAGTTTTGATAATATGTGCGATTCACTTGACTTGCCTATTCATGTTTCTACACTTGTTTGGGATTCTTTAGTGGTAGACCGAGTATATCGATATTGGGTAGGTACCTTGATGGGTATGACACCCAGGTAGATTTAAAAGTCTTGATAATGGTAGATTTATGACACTATTCTTGAGATGGATTGGTTATCTCCATATCATGTGATCTTGGATTGTCATCCCAAGATAGTTACTTTAGCTATGTCCGGTATTCCTCGATTAGAGTGGAAGGGTGTTCTTAGTCAGTATCCGAAAAGGCTATATCATTTCTAAAGGCTGAAAGGATGGTGGAGAAGGGGTGTCTCTCCTATTTGGTGTATATTTCATATACTAGTTCAGAGATTCTTCTATTAGAGTCGGTTACGGTAGTGAAAGAGTTCACAGAGGTGTTTCTAACGGATCTTCCAAGTGTTTCACCCGATCGTGACATCAACTTCTGTGTTAACTTAGAGCCGGGCACTCAGCATATTTCTATCCGACCATATCAGATGTTGTCAGCCGAGTTGAAAGAGCAATTGCAAGATTGTTGAGTAAAGGATTCATTTGGCCTAGTGTTTCACCTGGGTGCTCTCATGTTGTTGTGGAGAATAAAGACGGATCTATGCATATGTGCATTGACTATTGGTAGTTGAACAAGGTGACTATCAAGAACAAGTATCAGATCCTAACATTGATGACTTGTTTGATCAGCTTCCGGGTACTTCTTTTTCAAAATTGATCTGAGATCCGGTTATCACCAGTTCAAGATAAGGGTGGAGGATGTTCCTAATACAGCTTTCTAGACGCAATATGGGCATTATGAGTTCTCGGTGATGTCATTTGGGTTGGTTAATGCCCCCATAAATCGTTACGAATTTGATGAATGGGGTATTCAGACCCTATTTGGATTCCTTTGTCATCTTTTTCATTGTCGACATCTTGATATACTCTCGTAATAGAGAAGAGCACGAGCAGCATTTGAGGATTGTGCTTGCGATTCTAAAGCCAAAGCAGCTTTAAGCCAAGTTTTTGAAGTGCGCATTTTGTCTTAGTCCGGTGGCATTCTTGGGGCATGTGGTCACTAAGGATGGTATTATGGTAGATCCCAAGAAGATTGAGGCTGTTCGGGATTGGATTAGACCCGCTTCGGCCACCGAGGTTTGGAGTTTTATAAGTCTCGCGGGTTACTATAGGCACTTTGTATAGGGGTTTTCATCCATCGCGTCCCCGTTGACTAAATTGACTCAGAAGGAGGTGGCATTTCATTGGTCCGATGAGTGTGAGGCGAGCTTTCAAAAGCTTAAGACTTTGTTGACTACCGCTTTGATTTTAACCATACCTATCGAGGGAGAGAGCTTTACGATCTATTGTGATGCTTCTGGAGTGGGCCTTAGTTGCGTGTTGATGCAAAAAAGGGAAGGTGATAGGTTATGCTTCGAGGTAGTATGAAGGTGCATGTGAAGAACTTCCCCACTCATGACTTGGAGATAGCGGCGGTAATGTTTGCCTTGAAGATTTGGAGACATTATCTTTATAGGGTTCATTGTGAGGTATTCATGGATCATCGTAGTCTTTAGTATATAATCAACAGAAGGACCTCAATTTGACACAACGCAGGTGGTGGAGTTGCTCAAGGATTATGACATGGCTATTCTTGATCGCCCGGGCAAGGCCAATGTAGTGGCGGATGCCTTGAGTCAGAAGGCGGTGAGTATTGGTAGCCTAGCATTATTGCATGTGAGAGAACGTCCTTTGGCTATAGATGTTCAGTATTTGGCTAATCGTTTCATCAGACTTGGTACTTCGGAGCCTGGTAGAGTTCTAGCTTGTGTATAGGCACAGTCTTCTTTATTAGAGCAGATTAGGGTTTAGCAGTTTGATGATGTGAAATTGTGTAAGATTCGTGACAAGGTGTTGCAAGGTGAGGCTAATGAGGCAATTATTGATAGTGATGGTGATTTAAGGATCAGGGGTCGGATTTGAGTTCCTAAGGTGGGTGACTTGACTCGATTGATCATGGAGGAGGCTCATAGTTCGAAGTATTCCATTCACCCAGGGGCTACAAAGATGTATCATGACCTGAAGCAATATTATTGGTTTTAAATTTTAAAAAACTGATAACATTTGGTTTGGTTTGGTTTGGTGTTAAAAAAAATCGAACCAAAACATATTTTTATATATATCTTCTTCAAAATTTTGGGTCATTCCAAGTCCAATACAAAATCAAATAACTAGAAAGAAAAGTGTAGCCCATTAAAGTTTAAGGTAAAATAAAAAGAAATCTGTTGAAGGTAAAATAGAATTTTCCCCTTATTCGGCTTTACGGTTCCCTCATTTACATGCCATCTGAATTACTACTAATAAGATAGCATTCTATCCATAACAAATTAAAAGGGAAAATGACAATTGGAATTTAAAATGATTTGGTTGATGACTTTGTCATTCTGTTTATCGTTTTCAGTTTTAACTTTTGTGCTTTCTTATCAATGCTTCTTAAACACGATGAGTCTAGATAACAAATATTCTGGAGAGGCTGCGCAATATCAAAAGGTTATATGTAGGGAGGTAACTGGAATCATGACAAGTAGATGTTATGTTTCTGTAATTCCTATACCTATAGCCATAGGCCTATACATGAATAAAGTTAATGAATTAATTAAGAAGATTCTTAGATATGAATGGATCATGATCAAATCCATATTTAGTCACCATGTGATGCAAAGATTCTTTGTATTAATACATTCTTAAAACCCGCAAAAATCGAACCAAACCGATAAAACTGACAAAATCGAAATCGATAGAATTTATCCTATAATGATTTTGTTTAGTTTGAATATTAAAAAAACCGACTTAATTGGTTTCTTTTGATTTTAACCAAAAACTGAGCCAAACTGGACCATGAACACCCCTAGGTAGAAATAAAGGCAAGAGAAATGTGAGTTAGGAAGTGACAAGGATGAATAGACAGTAAAACTAGGTCTCCAGTATGAGAAGTCAGTTGACGATTTCGGTAAGTTATTAGGAGGCCGGCTTAGACTTCTTTGTTAGAAGATATCAGTTATGGTTAAGAATAGTTGGATATCGCGATGATAGCACAACGAGCAATTAAGAAATAAGAGGATAAGTGACAAAAGAACAACTTTTGAGGGTATAGGCATGTTACTCGCTTCTTTATGGGATGATAGGTATTAATAGATCTAATCAAAGTTCCAAACTAGCGTATGTATTATAACGTCCTACTTAAGATGGATTTGTAAGTGAGTTAAAAATGCTGGTGATGCTTGCCTTTCCAATTGTTGCTCATCCAATTTGGGCAACAACATTAATTTCTCTTTCCCTTTCTATCGTGGTTCTGCTAAGGAGGTAAGGATACTATCATTTCTCTCTCTCTCTCTCTTTTTTTTTTTTTTTGGTTCGTCCCTGGTCGGCCTTAATGGGTTTTGTCCACATCCTGGACTTCAAATCCATTCATGAATTCCAAGAGGAATTCAAGTTTGAATTCCATCGCACATCATCAATACCCTAACTATTAGGTAGTTTGGGATTCTATATAAAAAAACACCATTCTACTGTCACACACACGATTTTACATCCATACGTGAGCAAAAATCTCTCGAAGGAACTGGTGTTATTTTGTTTCAATTGGCTTAGCCTTTGATTTACTTGTTCGAAATTCTTTCGGGGTTTCTAAAGCCTTTTTTTCTTTCTCTTTTGTTTCATCAGTCACCGGTCAGAGGCCATAGTGAAGTGAAGAAAGCTCTCCGTTCAGAGGCTAGGATGAATGCAATACAAAATAATAATATCAAGTGAATCATGTCAGTCCCAGTCGTGCCACACATGGACACATATCACAATATCAATATCAAGTCAAGTCCTTTCCTCTATCCATGATAATGTCAAGATAAGTGAGAGACAACCGTATCATAATCACAATATGGAAACTAAGTACAAGTCCAATATCACACACATGGCAACAAGACAATAAATCACAACGAGGCAACGAGCCCACAAATCAATCAACAATACCAACCTAAGAATATCCATCCTAACTTTATACCCGAAGGCGTAGCATGCTTTCTCTGACAATAACCAATTCTACATATGTTTCGCTAACCAAAGTCGAATCAGAAGGTAAGCCGTAACCTACCTCGCTACCAAGCTGGAGCCACGAACAATCAAATCTGAGCCTTGCCCTTCCGAAGAGCCTCCAAGTACTCAAAGTCTAGCCATTATCGAATTCTAAGTTAGAAACGAGAAACAACGATACTCATATTGCTATACATTTGTTCGAATCAAAATCAACTAAGTAAAAGAGGGGAAACATGTCCACAAGGGTAAAACGGGTATTTCAAAGATGGAATAGGTTACCTAACGTTCTAGAAGTTCAATTCTACTCCTCAATTGCTGAATTAACTCAAGAATAGGTCAATTTCATCATCAAGTCAAAAACCCTCAATTTGGGTATTAACCCTAACTTTCAATCTATCAATTCTTCAACTATAAAGGAAGATTCAAGCCCATTGTTTACTAATTCATGATATTCCATGCTTAGATTAGTCAAGTCCATCAACAAATCTCATATTGGGAGACTAAATATCAAATAATAAAGTAAAGGTCAAAACCCCTTTAATTCCTTAAGTTCTCTAGATTTTCTACCATAGATTCATTCTTAGGAAAGGTCAATGAATGAAATTAAGGTTAGAGAACTTACGCCCAAGAAAAATCTGCTTGGAACCTCTTCAATTCGCCTCAAAGACTCTTAGGAACAATAAATGTAGGAATAGAAAATGAAGGGTTTTAACTTAGCAATAAATAGGATTCTAGCGTGCGTCACCCTCCGCAGCGGTAGAGGGACCACTACAGTGGGTCCGCTCCCGCGGCTCACTATCTGCCACTACGAGTCTGATATAATGGAGCCCTGTCTGCTGTAGCGGATTACTACGAATCCACTATGACACGCAATAGCGGACCAGGCCTCGCCGAGGCGGGTCCACTACAATGCATAGGATACCGCCACAATGGGTATCAGACACCAGAAAAAAACTGGTTTTTCACTATCTCATTTCCAAAACCCGACAATTGCCCGGGACCTCATAGATGCAAACCAGATATGCAAACATACATAAAAACACGCTACGGACTCACTCGTTCACACACGTTCAAACATTAACGAATCGTGACCCATGGAGGATTCACGAGGTCCATATATCAGCCCAAAATTCTTAGATCTCCCAGATCACATCGGGTCTTAGACATTTTAGGCTTCTAATCACAATACTCAGCTCGTAGGCTCCAAATCACGATATCCGGCCTGTATGCCCACATTACCTATCATATAGCCAATCTGGTGCACAATACCATCATCACTCCGTCCGAAATCATTTCCCATCAGACCTTTCACAAGTATTCTCAAAACGAACATGAGATACTATAATAAGCATGAGTATAACATGGAACACAATAATCCATCAAGCTAAGCAATAAAAACTCAATCTTTAGCTCTTTTCCACTTTTAAATGAGTATTTACGAGTGATGAGAACACATTATCGCAATGAGATAGTTAATAAGCATAGAAGCAAAAAATAAGGGACCTCAAATCTCAATCACAGACACAATCAATCTATGCTATTAGCTAATGCCCAAAGCATGGCATTTAAACGGGACTATAACAATGGAATTTATGCAAATACCCCTATCATGACACCGATATCCGATACAAGTGCTCATCACGTCACAAGTATCGTAACCCCCTTTTGTTACCCCCATTGGTTCCTCTTATTAGTCCAATTTTAACAAACTATGACGCTTAAGTTAAGGCTCATAGTCTCAACATGCCTGGAATAGGAGTCCAAAAATCACAACGATGCCTTGCCCTTCCGTAGAGCCTTCGAACGATCCCAATCGGTTAAAAACGGACTATATGTAAGAATACAAGTCAATCGATACTCATGTTATCCTATAAATGATTCGGGTCTAGAAAGTCAACCCAAGAATCCCGCTCTAAACCCCAAAGGTCAAAACCGTAATTTTGTTGGAAAATTGGGTTCAATAAGGTCAAATTCTTATTCTAGGAAGTCATATGAATCCAATGATACCTTATTAGTATACTTTAAATCCGAGCCCAAAAAGTCACCCAAAATAGGATTTGGAGCCACTAAGGGCAAAATGAGAAATTCATTCCATAACTAGTTTACCCGTGATTTA
Source organism: Lycium ferocissimum (assembly GCF_029784015.1). Lineage (NCBI taxonomy): Eukaryota > Viridiplantae > Streptophyta > Magnoliopsida > Solanales > Solanaceae > Lycium > Lycium ferocissimum. The sequence continues at coordinate 92,595 of NW_026715066.1, read as the reverse complement.
TAGAGTCTATATCTCGAAAATTAATCAAATCCAACATCAATTTCATGCTCAATTGAAGAAAATCTTAGTTCAAGCCTAGGGTTCATAAACCCCCAATTTTCCCAATCCTAAATATGATTTCTAGCATGAAAACCCTTAATAATCAGTGATATAATCGAAATACGAAGATTAGGAACTTACCCAATGGATGTATCTTGCAAAATCTTCCGAAATCCCCATAAACCGGGCTCCCAAAAGCCAAATATGTGAATGAAATGTCTAAATGCGAAATGGGGTAATAAATGAATCTGTCCAGTGATTCTCGCAAAAGCGGGCCATTTTCGCTAAAAGTGAGGTTATGCTAGCAAATGCGGAACTCGCCTGACCCGGCCCATCTCACAAATGTGGAAGAATCACTGATGCAGGCCTTCCCGCTTCGCAGAAGCGGACCTAAACCTCGCAAATGTAGACTTGGGCCAACTCAGCCCAATTCGCAAATACGACCCTTTTTACGCAAAAGCGGGACTCGCAAGTGTGAGCTCCCCTTGGCAAAAGCGGCCACACTAGAACCGAAAAAAAATCTGCTAATTTCAAAATTTTGATCCAACACCCGAAACTCATTTGAGACCTCCCGGACACAAACAAAACCTGCAAACCACTTCTAAAACACGCTACGAACTCACTTGCACACTCGAAATTTCCAAAAGAGGTCATCTTGACCCGGTCAACACCAAACTCCTTAAAACTAGATTTCCAACGAAAAGACCAAAATACCCCCGAGTCCCTCGGAAACCGAACAACTACTCAACCAAGTCATAATTGATATTATGGACCTAATGGAATCTATAAAATTCCTAAATAGACCCATTTACCCCTGATGTTGACTTTGGCCAACCAAACACTTCTGAATTCCAAAAAAAATCAATTTTTCTCCCTCAAATCACATCCAAAAGCCTTGGGAATCGCACCGCCCATACCCACAAGTCAAATATACTCTAAAGAAGCTAGGGAAAAGGTCAACAGGGGTAAAATAGTCAAAATAGCCAAAATGACCTAACGGGTTGTTAGAAGTAGCCTCGTTGCACAACAACCTAATGGATTCTTCACTTTCTGACACCATAACCATTGAGGACGCCATGCTAGTGTCACGCATCACCATTGTAAATCGAACAACTATGGTAAATTTTTGTATAATCAACAAGTTCTTGACCCAAAATCCCTTTTTATCACAATTCTCGAAATATCAAGTGATCTTGCACACACGCCTTTTACTGAAAGATCACAACCGCCTATTTCCATAAGATTCAATCGCCACAGTTAACCCTTCCCACTTGGCCTAAATCTAATAGCCTTTTTCTTGAAGAACTGCCAAGCCACTTGTTCTTATTCCACCGCAATTCTATCCGGTCGTCACTCAACCTAGCCCATCATAATATCATGCAATACTATGCTTAGCACACCTCGGGGGCTTCCATCAGATGAATACTTTACCATTGTAACCGTTATACACCAAACTTGAACTATTCGCATACTCTTCGGTACACCTCCATTTCGTGAGATAGAAAGAGAACTCTTTATACGAGTCCCATAAGAAGTCCGACCACCTCATGTCTCATCACTGAAGTTCACCTTTCATGTATTTATCCTTCCTCAACTCCTCCTCATAGCCTTCCATGATCATTATCCTCTCATCTAGTCAATTGATCCTCCCAAGATTACACTAGTTTTTAAGATATCAACATCTATACCAATTCATCACTGAATTGTTGATTTGTCATTGATATACTCGTATCATAAGACTATCATAATAAATATGGATGATGTTGAAGCATTTCTACTCCAATCACACCTCGAGCAAACTATCTTTGCTATGTCAAGCCTCTTCAAATGTAATCTTCCTAGTCACAACGCTTATCACCTGGTTTTTTTGCTAGTCACACCAATTCCAATTATCAACTCTCTTCCCATCACTTGGTATGCCTCAAAAGCACTTTCTCAACTCCCAAGCAACTAACCATCAATGACATGGCAGTCGTGCAGTCATTTATACCATCACTCCATTTTCTAGGGATATCACCCAACTAAAAAGTCTGAATCACAACCTCACTCAACCGAGTCTTCGAACCATAACTGTAATCTGAACCTAGCCACGCGTCTTTTAGACTGGTCTACCCCATCATCACGTCATAACATCTCGCACTATACCGCGTGATGTCATCCCCAGCCGCTAGTGTACGAATCCAAGAACATTTCCTCAACATCGATAAAAGAACGAAACAAAGAAGTTTAGACCTTAAACTAAATCACATACTCACGATAAGGAATGAAAGAATATAATTTTCTTAGGTGTCCCATAGCCTCTCAAAGATAAGTACAAATATCTTCACTTCGATCCGCAAGACTCTAATAAACATTGCTCTTGTACTCATGAGATCTGTGAACCTAGTGCGCTGATATCAAATTGTCACAACCCAAAATTCAAAAGTCATGATGGCACTCTCACCCCTACCTTGCCATTTAAGAACCAATTATGTAATTAATTAAGGGGGTAAGTAAGGTGATAACACAATAAGAGTTAAATTGCCAATCTTTTCTTTCATCTCGGGAGAAATACGATCGGGAGGAGCTAATTCAAACCCCTCCGGTAAAATAAGAACAGCCCCCACGTTCAACCCCTACCATACAAGTGCGCGTCAAGCCCAGGCGAAGGGTTTGGTTAAGATATGCCAGATTCCACCAAGTATACAAATGGAACCTAACCATACATGTCCTCCAACTTTCGATTCACTCGTGGGATCCGGGCGATCCGGGGGGGACCACCACGGCTCGGTTCTTCTTTCTTTTATCACTTAGGAGCCGTGTGAGATGAAAGTCTCATGCACGGTTTTGAATGAGAGAAAGAAGTGAGGAATCCTCTTTTCGACTCTGACTCTCCCACTCCAATATCACCCAAAATCTAGCATTCTTGGATTTCAATCCATAATCGCATAATTACCACTACTATCCATAACAAGGCACTAGTATCTGTATCTGTGATGTCATTGCTCGCATATCACAGATACGAGACCCCCTCTATCTCCCTTAATCCTTATTATTAGTTAATTATTGAAAACATTTCCAACACGGAGTCTAAGAAATTCTTAACTTACCTCAAAGAGGAGCAATCGAATAACAGTAAAGGCTTTCTTTTCTGGAGTGCCTCTAAACGCTCTCAATAACCTAGCCAAATTGTGAAATTTTCCTCTGAAATCGCCTAACACCAAGCTCTAGAATCCAAACTATGAAATGTTCCTCAGATTCGGGTATAAGAATCACTGCAAGGTCCGACCCTTTTTGGCGATAGCGAGGCCTCTCCGCAATTTCGAAGGCTAGAACAGATCCTGTCCATGCATCCCTCTATGCAATCGAGACCAGTCCACAATCATTGTGATGCCCACGGAAACATCTATTGCAATCGCGACACCGTTCGTGAAGGGTAAAATTTACCTCCACTAGCAACCAAAAACCAAACATAGTCCAATCCTCATTTTAGTATCAGAATCTCATTTGGAACCTCCTGAACACAAACTAAATATGAGAATCAATCATAAAACACGCTACGAGCCTGTTCGAACGCTCAAAACACCGATTCGAGATCGTCTTGGTTGATTTTGTTGAATATATTAAGAAAAAATAAAAAGGAGAAATTAACCTCAAGCTCAACAACCCCGGTTGATCTTGTTGAATGATGGCTCTAATAGCAGTGATGTCTGACCATTAAATTTATATTTTGCTCTTAAGAAGTCCATCCAGAATTTTCCATACTAATTTTTGCTTGGTATAATAGCATTTAGCTATTAAATCACCTTCATACCTAGAAACTCGCTTCCAAATGTTTATTTTAATCAATAATTTATGTATCAATTCTTTAAATTAGTTTATAATCGATTTATAAAAATCAGTTGTCTCTTTGTTATATTTAGTCTGGACACATCCCAACAATTTATGTATGTACGCGAATCATTATAATTGTACCATTTATGCTGAATGTATGTCTATCAAATATTTTCTTTATTTGGATTTGAGTTTTTTCTTTCAGAAATCAGCATAGACAAAATTGTTACTGTCAATTATGTTATAAAAATCTTTTTTGTACAGCTACTAATTCTGAAATTAATTGCACTATAATTCATCATCCGGAAAAACATGAAGACTTTGTTTTAAAATTTGTGGTAAATAGGAGTTCATAATTCCAACCAAGGGCGACTCAATCAAATTAGTAGCCTAAAATCAATTTTTAATAAGAGAGCTTAAACAATTCTTTTAGAATTCATATATGTACATAAACATGCAAAAATTTAATATCATATTTGCCCTCGTACTTTTCTTTTACAGTATATTATTTTTACAAGTTATAAAACCTTTAACTTTACAATAAATATCAGATAGTAATATTATTATTTAGATGATCAAGGGTTAATTCAAGTTAGTAAATGTCACGACCGAACCGGAGGGCCATGACGGGCACCCGGAGCTAACCCACCAGGCACCTCTCATCGTACCTTCACATTCATCTATAGGTGAGCGACATGCCCTATTAACAATTCTATGACTCAAAAATGTCATTTTCAACGGCTAAAATACCTTTATATATCAACATCAACAACTAAGCCCTTACACATATACACAAGCCGACAAGGCTAACAAAATAGTATACCAAAATGTGAGCCAACAAGGCAAAAGACATCGACTATACATGACTGTCTACTAGGCTCTAAGAAAAGTATGAATATCATCATAAGGACGGGACAGGTCCCCGCCATGCCCATATGTATACACACAAAAGAATAGTACTAATAGTTGCAGCTCCGAATCAAATGGAGCTCCTCCATGCAGTCTCTGAACAAATAGTCTATGGGTCAAGTCTATCTCCTTGTCCACCTACGGCCATGACGCACGTTCACAAACAAAAGGACGTCAGTACGAATAATGTACTGAGTATGAAAAGCATAATCAATAACATAATGGAAGCATAAGATAGAAAAGTCATGGAATGAAAGAACCATTATACCTCTAGCGACATTCATCATATTTACTTACCCTCTTTCTAATGAGAAACTTCCATTTGATACATTAATACATATAGTAGTATCGTACCCGACCATAAAGGTTCGGTGTGTTACATACCGGACCATGATAAGGTTCGGTGTTATACATACCGGCCCTAGCAAGGCTCGGTCATCCATACCCAATCGTAGTGGTGTGCGCGCAATAGATATCATACCCGCCATATAAGCTCGGTGTTCGTAGTAATATATATATATATATATATATATATATATATATATATATACATACTTAGGAGTACATACATGTCCACAACATCATCATCACCATCATCATTTTCATTATATCCTTCCTTAGAGGGAAACTATCATAGGATGGGACCAATGGCATCGTGAGAATATCAAGATCATGAGCTTTCGTGATTCTAGGAATGAAATCATCACGGAAGATACTATGGATTTCACATGAAGGTATACATCAATGGGATCATGCCTTAAGAAAGAAGGGTTAGCCTTACATACCTCTTTGTCTTCTTAAATACTTAACGTTCACTGTCGAAGCTTGAAAAATCTACATTTAAAAGGATTCATACCATGGTTAAGCCTTAAAGATACTCTTAGTTTCAAACTAGAATAATTCATGAGTTAACGAAAATTGGGTAGCATTTCCCCTATTTCATCGACTCCCACCATATTCCAAAATAACTCCCAATCAATAATGACATTATCAACAATACCATAATCAAGAGATTTCATTCAAGTTAAGTATCATCCAATCCCAAAACTACTTTTCATGATCATTCATAACAATGGATACAACACAACACCATATATGCATGTATACAATATTTCCTCAACATCATCTATAACATCCACGACAAGATTATACTCCTAACATGCCAAAAATTTCAATTCAAGTTAACCTATAGCCCATAATATCTCCAAGTTCATACTTGTACTCTATTTTCACTTTTCTTCCTTTACCCACATGGCATAACAACCATACAACATTAACCATATGCAAAAGATGTGAAATCTTACCTTAATCACTTAAAAACAATTCCTGGATCAACTTACTCCACTAAAGTGAAAAACCCTAACATCAATACCCATGGAAAACTTGAGTTCCACAAGCCCTAGCAAGCTTCTTTGCACTTTAATCTCTTAATTCTCTTGGATTTGGCTTAGATTAGTTTATGGAGTTGAAGAGAGGGTTTTTGGAGAGCTCTTGGATCTGATTTGAGAAAATAAAATGCCTAAATGAAGTGAAATGAAATATATAAAGCGTAACTTAAAATCTTGTTGGGCAATCCTGCGCCCACTTTGACGGGCCATCAAAATTCCTTTGTCAAACTGCCCAGCCAAACATGGCTCATCATGGATCTGCTTTATACTTTGAAGGTGCAATTGATGGCCATAGAAATTTTTGTGTCCGTCAACTGTCTCCAAAAGTTCTGTCGAATGATCATTTTAAACACCCATAACTTTTTACTCGGATGTCACATTGACGAACGGTTTGTTGGGTAGGAAACTAGGCTCGATGAACTTCAATTTGGCAAAAATAAACACACCAAAACTCCTCATATTCTAGGAGATATAACTCTCCCAAGTTGGACCAAAATCCTGTCCAAAAATTTTGCCAAGTTATCCCTAAGTTCCGACAAACTCAATTCCTCAATTTGCTTGTTCTCAAATCCTTCCATTGCTTATTTCATGAGCTTAAACCCCCATAACCATAATATAGGAACATATAATATCATATATCCTAGAAGATAACCCCAGTTTCCACTACTAGGACAACTAACACCTAACGAATCTCAACGGACGAAACCACGAGGTGTAACATTCTCTCCCTCTTAGGAACATTCGTCCTCGAATGATAGGCTCTTGGGGATTCTACAAAAATTTTGCCAGAATGTCCCCTGTAATATGGCAGTACCATCCTATCACAGCAACCCAAAATATATCGCCTCATAGGGCTACAACAACAATATCAACAACTATGGCCGCACACGACCAAGAAAACATCGAAGAAAGCATTACATACCTGTCACGACCCAACCCCGTAGGCCGTGACTAGCGCCCGAACTGGGCACCCGTACGTACCAAAAGCCAAAAATAGTAACTCGTATTTAGAAAAATTTGGGCGCAGTTTCCTCCGTTTTTCTTACTAACCAAAATTTACCCGCACACGTAAAATACCAACAAAGGCCACACGGGGCCAAATATATCCATATATACATATATAGGCGGAAGCCGACAAGGTCGCCGCGGTGAATAAACCGCCCAAACATACAATACGTGCATATAGCTGTACAGATATCGCCACACCCACAGACATGTCTACAGACCTCTACATAGAGTAACAAAGTCATATGACGGGACAGGGACCCGCCGTACCCTGAACAAATATACACGAATGTAACAAAAGACTGTACCAAAATCTGGGCTCCGGACAAGGGAGCTCTTCAAGATAGCTGAACAGGGACCCTAAGCTGGCGGCTCACTCAAACGTGTATCTGTACCTGCGCGGCATGAAACGCAGCCCCCGAAGACAGGGGGTCAGTACGAAATATGTACTGAGTATGTAAAGCAGTAAACACAATAACTGAATCATACGGAAATAAAGAAGGCAGGAAAGTAGTACAGTAACCGGATCTTATAAAACTTACCTTGAACGTAAATCATGTTTTTCAAAATCGTTAATGGACTGAGTATCATAATTAAAGAAATCATCATGAACATATGCTTACATAACATGCCCCGGCCCTCTAATGAGGGACGCGGTAAGTAAAATCATCATGCCTATACATGTAACATGCCCCGCCCTCTAGTGAGGGGCGCGGTAAAAGGAATCATCATATGCCATCCCGGCCACCTCCCCGTCATCACATCATCACACACACACACACACACATATATATATATATATATATATATATATATATATATACATGCCCCGGCCCTCTAGTGAGGGACGCGGTGAACAATGCAAAGAAATTGCACGAATACATGCCCGGCCCGGACGCAAAGCGAAAGATGTCATAACGGTTCGCACGAGCGAGTAGTGAGAAAACCATATGCAATATAAAACATACATCGTTTGCCAAGACTCGAAAGAACAATTCGTGTGATAGATCATTTAAAAGAAATCAGACAATAGCCATAGATCATACCTTTCAGAGTTGCAACGAATTATATCAAAGACAAAACCTTTGGGATCGTTAGTACATGGCAAAGTATATCATAGGACTCAATGGAATAGTCAAAACGATCACTTTTTAATAGTCGAAACTTAGTCAAAAATCGTACTTGCATATCGCTTAAAATAAGTCAATTAAACCAACGTGGAGAAATCTCAGAAACTAGGGGCCCACCTCGGGTCAAATGAGGCGGCGTACACAATTTGTGTATAATACGTTTCATGACATTACTTATGAGAGTTTTAGGGTAATCGGATCCTATTCATGCAAGTTCTAGGTGTTCGTACAATTCTTTCAACTATTCGTAAGCATTTGATTCAATTCTACCGAATGAATAGTAGTCAAATTCAAGCTCGGATTTCTAGAATTAGAGTGGTCCCGAGACACGTATTCAAGCCTATTACATCTAAGACATGCCAAAGAAAGAAGAGGTAAGCCTTACATACCTTATTCGCTCCTTACGCTTCTCCAAATTCAAATCCCGTTTGCTCAAAATCTACAATTGGTCACATTTACCAAATATTAATCATAAGGCTTCAAGAATTCAATCTTAGTCAATACTTGTCTACGTAAATTTGAGCAAATCTCCCCTATATACACAACCCCGAGATTTAACTCGGCTCAATTATCAACAACAACCAAACCAACAACCAAACTACAACATTAATAATCAACCCACAATGCATTCCAACATTAATAGTTCTTCCTACATGACTTCAACAACATTCATCATATCCATTCAACTACTTACATTCAAATTAACATCAACGTTTATACATTGACCACCAATCCAAACCCATACAAACCATACCCAAGAACACTTTAAGCAATTCATACAATGTTTCAAACAACCCAAGCATTGTTCCAATTCACCCGAATTTGTCTCCAAACCCGAGAACAACACAAAACACATTCTTTCCTTCCAAATTCATGAATTATACTAATAATCCACACATCAACAAGGCAATTCTCATAGGTACGAAAATCACATAAAATGTGCATAAATTTCCAAATCATCCCATAACTAACATAACATTGTTTTGGATCATTAAACTTACATTTTTCCTCATAAAATCCATAACGACGATAACGAAAACACTAACGACAATTTGCTCATTTTTCTACACACAAAGAAGGCCATTCGGCCAACACCCAACACACACACAAAAATGATTTTCAATCTTTTCTTTACTCCATAACAATCAAAACATGCTAACTAACATTAATTCATCACTTCCAATACAACATGCACATGCACGGCCAAACACTCCTACACGGCCTCAACTTCAATTTCATTTCTACCATGAATTTCTTCCATTTTAGCATACAACAACACATATAAACCATCTATAACACAAGAAAATAAGATTAAACTCACCTTTCTTCTTCAACTTCTCAACTTGCCCAAAGTTGGTGGTTAGAGAAAACGAGTAAACTATCGCCCGAAACAACAACTCCACGTTACTTAGCACCCTTGAATTAGCAAGTTTGCTTGAAGAAATAATTTTTTTGAGGGCAAAATCTTGGTCTTCCTTTTTCTTTCTCTTGGCCGAATAGGCCCTCTCTTTCTCTCTTCTCTTTGGTTTCTTGATTTCTCTAGAATTTGGCTAAGTGTGGAAGATGACTAAGTCATCTTTTATAAACCCACAACTTAAGTCCATGTGGCCATGGCCCACTACCAAGTGGCCGGCCACCTTGCCCCTCATTTTTTTTTTTTTTGAATTTTCAACTTTCCCAAAATAGCATACTTACTAAAAATGGAAAATTCCTCCAAGTGTTTCCTTACCCTTTTCAAGACATTAAAATCATACACAATTTAAGCCTTTAAAACAAACGAAAGTCTCTCGGGATAGCCTTGTCCCTAACTTCTCATAATTCACTCAAGTTGTCCCGTTACTCAAAATACGGATATAACATCCTTCCCCCTTTAGAACATTCGTCCTCGAATGTTCAACTAGCCCCGTAGAGTCTTATAAGGGTCTCGGGTTTCCTTATCTCCTTACGCCTTACTCAGTCGCCTTTCTTATCTCGATAGGGAACCTTACCAATAGACTGAGCATCCGCGTCAACTACATTGTGGTATTAATCGTCTCTATCCGGCACTTACATTTCTCGTATCCGCTTCCCCCCTTTAGGGGGTGTACTTATATTACTAGCTGATCATATTCGCCTTACGCCCGCATTTTTCTCTCTCGGTCAGACCGCACTTCTATTTCGATGTTCCGATCACATACTGAGGTACCCGGTCCCTCTTACTATTTATCCGCTCACTTCTTTTCCCTTGCCGATGTCACTATGCCAGTACTTCCCAAGTCTACCCTATAGCTGAAACGATATCAAATTATCTTATGACATTCATGCCATTCATTTTCTTTTCACTTGAGCTCTGTTGTTCTGTCCGACTAATGCCTCCCGTACACTGTCACGTTAATTACCGGAATACGTTCACCCGCTAACATAGTCATGCACGGAGTATCACACGCGTTCGGTACACATATATAACTGTCAGCATCTCACTCGCAAAAGATTTCCCCCAAATGCTACTCAACTGGCCCTAACTCTAGTGCCGTGAGGCACCTTCTTTTTCCTTACCCGATACAACCCGCTCCGGCCTACGCGACCTCCTCGGATTTCCGCCTACTCAGGATATCCTAGATCCCTTTAGACTACTTTAGCTTTCCATTGCTTCTTATGACTAAAGTTGTGAAACTTTCAGAAACTTCCCAGGGGGGTCACCCATCCTAGGATTTCCCTTACTCAAGCACGCTTAACTTCGGGACTACAACGAAATACAGTGCTCTAACGTTAGCATAATCGCGTTCAGCTGACTACTGGACCCTCGTCACGCACTTTGGAGTAAAATAAAGTCTTGACAGATTTCCGGACGCCCTCGTAGCACAATTACCGTTTTGCCCCTCTCTCGCTTTTACCTATTCACGGTCACTTATGGATATTACCACTTTCCATCCTAGACTCCCGGGTCCGTAATAACAATAACACACCTTAACTACCGTTGTTTATAAATACTAGGTTACTAACCCTCAGGTTTTCCATCTACCGCTATTACGCAACAATTATATCACGTACACACATATAAGAACATAAATTCTAGTGAGGATTCATGTACCCGTAGCCGCATCCGGTGGTGCCTCGATCCCCGCTCCTTGTCAAAGCAAATACGCGTTCGAAGGACCGCCGGAACTCGGGAATCCACCGCGGCCCCTACCACGGCCCGGCCGGTGCCGATATCCCCGCCCGTAGGGCGCACACCGCCGAAGAAGACGAACCAGCCGACCGACCCCGTAGGCCGGACCGCACCACCGAACCATCCCGATACGGCAATCCTCATAACATGGCCGTAACGGCCGCAAAAACAAACGCCCGTGACGCGACGCACCCCCCGCATGGCGCCGGCCGCACTGAGGGCACTGAGGCATAGATGGCCTCGTCTGACTCGGACCCCTACTCGACTGTGACCCCGAAGCTCTGGAACTCGGACCGGCTCCCGAATACCCTGTACTGTCAAACCTCCTGCCCGGGAACCGTGGGGGTGCACTCTGTGCTGGCTGGGACGAATACCCCGTACGCTGCTGAGGCTGCCTGCCTTGGAACTCCCCGCAAATGCCCAGCCGATCTAGCCCTCTTGGGCTGGCCCCTGACGTAATCTCTATCGGGCTGACGCCCCCTATGTCGCTCTTCCATACCCTGGGCATATGCCCGTACTGCAGTGCAATGTCCATGCCGGCCGAGCAGCCATCGACATACAACACAATCAAATAATCATCCACCCCCATAAACATACCGATGTACTCGTCGGCCATATCCGCCACAATATGAGGAGCGTATCCGGCCAAGGAATCGAACTCCGCACCGTACTCCCGGACGCTCCTACCACCCTGCCTCAGATGTATAAACCTGTGAACCCTGGCGCGTCTAGTCTCTGGTGGTAGAAAATGGGCAAGAAAAGCCTCGGTGAACTCATCCCATATCGCCGGAGGGGCACCCTCGCCCGGATAGCTCCCATGACTCATACCAATTAGGGCGCAATATCGTGCACCGATACGACGCCAGCTCCACCGACTCGCCCTCGGAGGCCCTAATAAGTCGCGGCGTACGCCGCATCTCTCTAATAAACTCCCGAGGGTCCTCTCGGGCTTTGACCCGAAGAACTCGGCACACGTCAAGAAGTAACGAGCCCTCTCACCGTCACGTCTATCCGCCCGGTCATCCCCTACCCGTATCGCCGCACCCTCGCCCCGCTACCAACCTCGGTAAGCAATTGGAACCGCATCCCTCATAGCTCTATCCTCCGCCCCTGGCTGAGGAGCTGGAGGCTCCGGCACTCGAATCTCAGGGGCGGGCGGTGGGCCGTCTCCTGTCCGGCGCACCGGCTGCTGCTCTATGCCCTCTCGACGGTGATGGGGTGGCAGAACTCGCCGACCGGGGCACAATATCCGGCCGGGCCGAGCATGGGCCCCGGTCACTCTCCGGCCCCGACTAGTCTCTCCCCGCAAGCAGCAGACTTGCCCTTCTTCGGGCGCCGTCGCCTTTCTCGGAGGCATCGCCGAAAACATAACAGCTTGTTGGAGGAGTCATCCCGATAATACCGCTCTATCGCACGATCTAAGATCGAAGGAAAGTAACATCCTAAATGTCTCGTAGCCTCCCGTTTATAGATGTGGTGCACAACACACCGATAAACAGGACTCTACTAGACACGGCCTGTAGACACTCCGAGGACTAACCGCTCTGATACCACTTTTGTCACGACCCAACCCCGTAGGCCGTGACTAGCGCCCGAACTGGGCACCCGTACGTACCAAAAGCCAAAAATAGTAACTCAGGTATTTAGAAAAATTTGGGCAGAGTTTCCTTTGTTTTTCTTACTAACCAAAATTTACCTGCACACAGAAAATACCAACAAAGGCCACACAGGGCCAACATATCCATATACACATATATAGGCGAGCCGACAAGGTCGCGCGGTGAATAAACCGCCCAAACATACAATACGTGCATATAGCCGTACGATATCGCCACACCCACGTACATGTCTACGTACCTCACACGCAGTAACAAAGTCATATGACGGGACAGGGCCCCACCGTACCTCGAACAAATATACACGAATGTAACAAAAGACCGTACCAAAATCTGGGGCTCCGAAAAGGGAGCTCTTCAAGATAGCCGAACAGGACCCTAAGTCGGCGGCTCACTCAAACGTGTATCCGTACCGCGCGCATGAAACGCAGCCCCCGAAGACGGGGGCACGAAATATGTACCGAGTATGTAAAGCAAGAAACACAATAACCGAATCATACGGAAATAAAGAGGAAAGTAGTACAAAGAACCGATCTTATAAAACTTACCTTGAACGTAAATCATGTTTTTCAAAATCATTAATGGACCGAATATCATAATTAAAGAAATCATCATGAACATATGCTTACATAACATGCCCCGCCCTCTAATGAGGGACGCGGTAAGTAAAATCATCATGCCTATACATGTAACATGCCCCGCCCTCTAGTGAGGGGCGCGGTAAAAGGAATCATCATATGCCATCCTGGCCACCTCCCCGTCATCACATACACACACACATTATATATATATATATATATATATAACATGCCCCGGCCCTCTAGTGAGGGACGCGGTGAACAATGCAGCGAAATTGCACGAATACATGTCCTGGCCCGGGACGCAAGAAAGATGTCATAACAGTTCGCACGAGCAGAGTAGTGAGAAAACCATATGCAATATAAAACACACATCGTTTGCCAAGACTCGAAAGAACAATTCGTGTGATAGATCATTTAAAAGAAATCGACAATAGCCATAGATCATACCTTTCGTAGTTGCAACGAATTATGTCAAAGACAAAACCTTTGGGATCGTTAGTACATGACAAAGTATATCATAGGACTCAATGGAATAGTCAAAACGATCACTTTTTAATAGTCGAAACTTAGTCAAAATCGTACTTGCATATCGCTTAAAATAAGTCAATTAAACCAACGTGGAGACATCTTGGAAACTAGGGGCCCACCTCGGGTCAAATGAGGCGGCGTACACAATTTGCGTATAATACGTTTCATGACATTACTTATGAGAGTTTTAGGGTAATCGGATCCTATTCATGCAAGTTCTAGGTGTTCATACAATTCTTTCAACTATTCGTAAGCATTTGATTCAATTCTACTGAATGAATAGTAGTCAAATTCAAGCTCGGATTTCTAGAATTAGAGTGGTCCCCGAGACACGTATTCAAGCCTATTACATCTAAGACATGCCAAAGAAAGAAGAGGTAAGCCTTACATACCTTATTCGCTCCTTACGCTTCTCCAAATTCAAATCCCGTTTCGTCCAAAATCTACAATTGGTCACATTTACCAAATATTAATCATAAGGCTTCAAGAATTCAATCTTAGTCAATACTTGTCTACAGAAATTTGGGCAGCATCTCCCCTATATACACAACATCCCCGAGATTTAACTCGGCTCAATTATCAACAACAACCAAACCAACAACCAAACTACAACATTAATAATCAACCCACAATGCATTCCAACATTAATAGTTCTTCCTACATGACTTCAACAACATTCATCATATCCATTCAACTACTTACATTCAAATTAACATCAACGTTTATACATTGACCACCAATCCAAACCCATACAAACCATACCCAAGAACACTTTAAGCAATTCATACAATGTTTCAAACAACCCAAGCATTGTTCCAATTCACCCGAATTTGTCTCCAAACCCGAGAACAACACCAAACACATTCTTTCCTTCCAAATTCATGAATTATACTAATAATCCACACATCAACAAGGCAATTCTCATAGATACGAAAATCACATAAAATGTGCATAAATTTCCAAATCATCCCATAACTAACATAACATTGTTTTGGATCATTAAACTTACATTTTTCCTCATAAAATCCATAACGACGATAACGAAAACACTAACGACAATTTGTTCATTTTTCAACACACAAAGAAGGCCATTCGGCCAACACCCAACACACACACAAAAATGATTTTCAATCTTTTCTTCACTCCACAACAATCAAAACATGCTAACTAACATTAATTCATCACTTCCAATACAACATGCACATGCACGGCCAAACACCCTACACGGCCTCAACTTCAATTTCATTTCTACCATGAATTTCTTCCATTTTAGCATACAACAACACATATAAACCATCTATAACACAAGAAAACAAGATTAAACTCACCGTTCTTCTTCAACTTCTCAACTTGCCCAAAGTTGGTGGTTAGACAAAACGAGTAAACTATCGCCCGAAACAACAACTCCACGTTACTTAGCACCCTTGAATTAGCAAGTTTGCTTGAAGAAATAATTTTTTTGAGGGCAAAATCTTGGTCTTCCTTTTTCTTTCTCTTGGCCGAATAGGCCCTCCCTTTCTCTCTTCTCTTTGGTTTCTTGATTTCTCTAGAATTTGGCTAAGTGTGGAAGATGACTAAGTCATCTTTTATAAACCCACAACTTAAGTCCATGTGGCCATGGCCCACTACCAAGTGGCCGGCCACCTTGTCCCTCATTTTTTTTTTTTTTTTTGAATTTTCAACTTTCCCAAAATAGCCCACTTACTAAAAATGGAAAATTCCTCCAAATGTTTCCCTAACGTTTTCAAGACATTAAAATCATACACAATTTAAGCCTTTAAAACAAACGAAAGTCTCTCGGGATAGCCTTGTCCCTAACTTCTCATAATTCACTCAAGTTGTCCCGTTACTCAAAATACGGGATATAACAATACCTGGGGGCAACGACGTCTCTGCCTCAGTCTCCACTGAAGGTGGAAATAAATGCGGGTACCTGAACTTCATGTCTTCTTCCGCTTCCTAGGTCATTTCCTCCCTATTATTATTTCTCCATAAGACTTTAACCGAAGCTACATCTTTGATTTTGAGTCTCCGTACTTTCCTATCTAGAATGGCAATGGGAACTTCTTCATAGGATAATTGCTCAGTGACTTGAACATCATCCATCGGTACAACTCTAGAAGGATCTCGAATTCATTTACGAAGCATCGATACATGAAAAACTGGGTGAACTGACTCCAAATCAGGAGGTAGATCTAATTCGTAAGCCACTTGGCCTACCTTGCGTACAATCTCATAAGGTCCAATGTATCGAGGACTAAGCTTGCCCTTTTTGCCAAATCTCATAATGTCCTTCATTGGCGACACCTTCAAGAATACCCAATCTTTCACTTGTGACTCTAAGTCCCTTCGACGATTAGCTGCGTAGGATTTTTGACGACTCTTAGCTGTTAATAATCGATCCTGTATAAGCTTGACTTTCTCTATAGCTTGCTGGACTAAGTCTGGCCCTATCAATCTAGTCTCTCCTACTTCGAACCACCCAATTGGCGATCTGCACTTGCGCCCATGCAAAGCCTCTTACGGGGCCATTTGGATGCTAGAATGATAACTATTATTATACACAAATTCAATAAGATGTAAGTGATCATCCCAACTACCTCCAAAATCCAATACATATGCCCGTAGCATGTCCTCTAGAGTCTGGATGGTACGCTCAGCTTGCCCATCTATCTGTGGATGAAATGTTGACTTACCTGAGTCCCCAAACCTTATTGAAAAGACTTCTAGAAATTTGCGGTAAACTGTGTCCCTCTATCGGAAATAATAAATACTGGAACACCATGGAGTCGCATTATCTCTTTGACATAAAGCCTTGCATAATCTTCGGCTACATATGTAGTCCTGACTGGTAGGAAATGAGCTGACTTTGTAAGTCTATCCACAATTACCCATATGGAATCATATTTATGCCTAGAACGAGGCAACCCTACAATGAAGTCCATATTAATCACTTCCCATTTCCAAGTTGGAATTTCCACCGGGCTTTTGATGCTCAATTTTCACTTGTTGACAATTAGGACATTGGGCCACGAACTCCGCTATGCCTTTCTTCATTCCATTCAATCAATACATGGATTTAAGATCATGATACATTTTCGTTGCTTCGGGGTGAACAGAATAACGAGAACAATGGGCTTCCCTCAATATTTAGTGGCGTAATCCTACGACATTTGGAACACATAACCTGCCTCGGCATCGGAGAACTCCATCTCCAGAAATCTCAAATGATGACTTATTCTTCTAAGGAAATGTATTTCTGTAATGAATTAGCATGGGATCCTCGTACTGGCGCTCTTTCACTTCAACCACTAGTGACGAGACCACTGAATTCTGAATGGTAGCTCCCACACTGCCTGAGTCCACTACCCGAACTCCTAGGCTAGCTAATTGCTGGAGCTCACGAACTAACTCTCTTTTCTCTGGCTGAACATCACATAAACTTCCCATAGATCTATGGCTAAGAGCATCAGCCACAACATTTTCTTTCCCGGGATGATATAGGATGTTAACATCATAATCTTTCAACAACTCCAACCATTGCCATTGTCGTAAATTCAATTCTTTCTGCTTGAAACTATACTGAAGGCTCTTGTGATCCGTATAGATATCCACATGGACACCATACAAATAGTGTCTCCACATCTTCAATGCATGAATCACCGCAGCTAACTCAAGATCATGGGTTGGATAATTTTTCTCATATTTTTGCAACTACCTTGAAGCATACACAATCACCTTACCATGTTGCATCAACACACACCCTAATCCAACGCCTGAAGCATCACAATAGACAACATAGCCTTCCGATCCCTCTGGAAGTGTCAGGACCGGGGCAGAAATTAATCTATTCTTTAACTCTTGAAAACTATGTTCACAAGCATCCGTCCATTGAAATTTAGTTAATTTCTGGGTTAACTTCGTGAGTCGTGCAGAGATAGAAGAAAAGCCTTCTACAAACCTCCTATAATAACCTGCTAAGCCCAGAAAACCACGAACCTCTGTAGGCGTTGTAAGCCTTGGCCAAGTTTTCACACCTCAATCTTTTGGGTATCTACCCGAATACCATCGGCTGAAATAATATGTCCCAAAAAGGTCACCGAATTCAACCAAAACTCGCACTTCGAAAATTTTGCAAATAGCTCTTGAGTTTGGAGAACTCTAAGGACAGTACGTAAATGATCCGCATGTTCTGCCTCGGACGAGAATATACCAAGATATCGTCAATGAACACAATCACAATAAATCTAAGAAAGGCCTGAATACATTGTTCATCAAATCCATGAATACTGCCGGTGCATTAGTTAGCCCAAACGACATTACCCAAAACTCGAAATGACCATATCTAGTTCTGAAGGTCGTCTTAGGAATATCTTCCTCCCTAACTCTTACCTGATGATACCCGGATCTTAAATCTATTTTTGAAACCATCTGGCACTTTGCAATTGATCAAATAAATCATCAATCCTTGAAAGCGGATATTTATTCTTGATCGTCACCTTATTCAATTGCCGATAGTCAATGCACATTAGTAAGGAGCCATCTTTCTTCCTCACAAACAACATGGGTGCTCCCTACGGGGATGAACTAGGCCTTATGAAGCCTTTCTCAAGCAGGTCCTTCAATTGCTCCTTCAATTCTCTCAACTCTGCGGGAGCCATTCTATAAGGAGGAATAGATATGGGTTTAGTATCCAGTAGCACATCAATAGAAAAATCAATCTCCAGCTTTGAAGGAAGGCACGAAGCTTATCCGAGAATACATCTAGAAACTCATTCACTACTGGGACAGACTGAAGAGTCAGTGATTTGGCTTCTATATCTTGAACCCGTACTAAATAGTAAATACAACCTTTTGCAATCATTTTTCTTGCCTTGAGATAGGAAATAAACCTACCTCTCAGAGATGCCATATTTTCCTTCCATTCCAAAACTGGTTCTCCCGGAAACTGAAAGCGAACCATCTGCGTTCTACAATCGACATTGGCATAGCAAGAAGCCAACCAATCCATGCCCATAATAACATCAAAATCCACCGTTTTCAACTCATGTAAATCAGCCATAGTAGGATGATTACAAATCACAACTATACAATTTCTATATACTCGGCTAGCTATTATCGGTTCACCAACGGGTGTAGATACTTTAAAAGGTTTAATTGACTCCAATTTCAACCCAAATCGCCCAGCAATATAAGGAGTAACATATGATAATGTGGAGCCCGGATCTATCAAAGCATATACATCATGAGAAAATACCGATAATGTACCTGTGACGACATCAGGGGAAGACTCAAGATCCTGTCGCCCAGCCAATGCATAAATACAGTGTTGAGGGATACTAGAACTGGGAGCTCCTCCTCTACCTCTACCACGCCTGACTGGCGTCTATGAACCTTGCCCTGGAGGACGTATAGATGATGAAGACCTAACTGCTGACCCTAAGGGCTGGACCTTACCCCCACTACCAATCGAGGGGCAGTCACGCATGATATGGCCTGGTCCACCACATGTATAGCAAACATCTGAGCCTAATCGATGTTGGCCCCAATGTAACTTCCCGCACTGAGAACATCATGGCATGGGTGGCCTTTCCTGACCCGAGTCACCTTTGAAATGAGAATCTGAAGCCCTGAAACTCTGACTTTGCCCGGAGTGAGTGGATCTATCAAATCTCTAGCCCGTAAATCGTGGAGGTGCACTAGTCATGGAATGGCCTGAATGCCTAGAAAATTACTGTCTTTGCCCTCTTCTAAACTCACCAATCGGACTTGAAGATCTAGTCCTCTTGTGGTAACATCTGTCAAGCTCACGCTCACCTCTTTGCAGTTGTTAGCTTTCCTCCAAATTCTGGGCATGGGCTTGAATGCGAGAAATATTCATATTGTCCTAAAGGGACGCAGTCAAGCACTTATCCATCAAATATGGCCCTAAGCCACTCACAAATCGGTGTACTCGATCACCCATATCTGTTACCGTGGTCGAAGCATACCTAGCCAAAGAATTGAAGCGGAGACTATAGTCTAAGGCACTCATATTTCCTTGCCTAAGATTCAAGAACTTTTCGGCTTTAGCCCGCCGAACCTCAGGGGGCAAGTAATGTCGAAGGAAAGCATCAACAAATTCTTACCATACCGGGGGAGGTGTATTAACTCCCCTAGAAGACAACAACACCGTATACTAATGAACCGAAACATCCCGCTACCTATACGATGCTAACTCCACCGATTCAACGTCGGAAGCATGCATTAACCGAAGTGTCCTCAACATTCCATCAATAAAATTTTGAGGGTCCTCATCCAGCTTTGACCCAAAGAACTCCGGAGGGTTCAAGCTAATAAAATCACATGTTCTTGCACTAACCGCCCTATCGCCATGACCCATACCTTGCCGCTGGGCCTGAGCGGCAACCAATTGGGTCAACAATTGAATGGCCTCTTTCATTTCTTCGCTCGAAACCTCTGGTGGAGGAGCTGGGGGTGCTGAAGCTGGTGGTGAGGCTCCCCCATGCTCCTCAGAAATAGGCAATGAATGAGAGGACTAAGATTGAACCGCATTCTGGGACTCACCTTCCTCTATAACCGATGGCGGTACTCTTTCAACCCGCTCGCCACCTGCCTTGCCCTTTTGCGCTATAGCTTTTCTCTTCAGCATTTCGAAATACATAACACACAGTTAAAAGAAAAGAAATCCTTATAGCATGGCTGTATCGCACGATCTTATGAAGAAAGAAGGTCATTCATTCCTAAAATTCCCGTAGCCTCCTGTTTATAAGTGTGGCGCGCAACACACCCATAAACAAGATTCTACTAGACACGGCTCGTAGACACACCCTAGGACAGAACTACTCTGATACCACTTTTATTACGACCCAACCGGAGGGTCATGATGGGCACCCGGAGCTAACCTACCGGGCACCTCTCATCGTACATTTACATTCATCTGTAGGTGAGCCACATGGCCTATTAACAATTTTATGCCACAAAAATGCCATTTTCAATGGCTAAACTACCTTTATATATCAACGTCAACAACTAAGCCCTTACACATATACACAAGCCGACAAAGCTAACAAAATAGTATACCAAAACGTGAGCCGACAAGGCAAAAGACATCTACTACACATGATTGTGTACGAGCCTCTAAGAAAAGTATGAATATCATCATAAGGACGGGACAGGGCCCCGCCATGCCCATATGTATACACACAAAAGAATAGTACCAATAGTTGCAGCTCCGAATCAAATGGAGCTCCTCTATGCATCTTCGAACAAAAACGGTTATGGGTCAAGTCTATCTCTCTTGTCCACTGTGGGCATGACGCATTAAATCCAAAATAAAAGGACGCCAGAACGAATAATGTACTGAGTATGTAAAGCATAATCAATAACATAATGGAAGCATAAGATAGAAAAGTCATGGAATGAAAGAACCATTATACCTCTAGCGACATTCATCATATTTACTTACCCTCTTTCTAATAAGAAACTTCCATTTCATACATTTATACATATAGCAGTATCATACCCGACCATAGAGGTTCGGTGTCTTACATACCTGACTATGATAAGGTTCAGTGTTATACATACCTGGCCCTAGCAAGGCTCAGTGTCATCCATACCCAACTGCAGTGGTATGCGCGCGATATTTATCATACCCGACCATATAAGATCGATGTTCTTAGTATTCATACTTTAATATATATATATATATATATATATATATATATATATATATATATATATATATATATATAAACACTTAGGAGTACATACATGTCCACAACATCATCATCACCATCATCATTTTCATTATATCCTTCCTTAGAGGACTAACTATCATAGAATGGGACCAATGGTATCGTGAGAATATCAAGATCATGAGCTTTAGTGATTCTAGGAATGAAATCATCACGAAAGATACTATGGATTTCACATGAAGGTATACATCAATGGGATTATGCCTTAAGAAAGAAGGGTTAGCCTTAAAAACCTTTTTGTCTTCTTAACTACTTAACGTTCACTGTCAAAGCTTGGAAAATTTACATTTAGAAGGATTCATACCATGGTTAAGCCTTAAAGATACTCTTAATTTCAAACTAGAATAATTCATGAGTTAAAAAAAATTGGGCAGCATTTCCCCTATTTCATCGACTCCCACCATATTCCAAAATAACTCCCAATCAATAATGACATCATCAACAATACCATAATCAAGAGATTTCATTCAAGTTAAGCATCATCCAATCCCAAAACTACTTTTCATGATCATTCAGAACAATGGCTACAACACAACACCATATATGCTTGCATACAATATTTCCTTAACATCATCTATAACATCCACAACAAGATTATACTTCGAACATACCAAGAATTTCAATTCAAGTTAACCTATAGCCCATAATATCACCAAGTTCATACTTGTACTCTATTTTCACCTTTCTTCCTTTACCCACATGGCATAACAACCAAACAACCTTAACCATATGTAAAAGATGTGAAATCTTACCTTAATCACTTAAAAACAAGTCCTGGATCAACTTACTCCTCTAAAGTGAAAAATCCTAACATCAATACCCAAGGAAAACTTGAGTTCCACAAGCCCTAGCAAGCTTCTCAGCACTTGAATCTCTTAATTCTCTTGGATTTGGCTTAGATTAGTTTATGGAGTTGAAGAGAGGGTTTTCGGAGAGCTCCTGGATCTGATTTGAGAAAATAAAATGCCCAAATAAAGTGAAATGAAATATATAAAGCGTAACTTAAAATCCCGTCGGGCAATCCTGCGCCCACTTTGACGGGCCATCAAAATTCCTCTGTCAAACTTCCTAGCCAAACATGGCTCACGTGGATCTTTTTCTTACGGGAAGGTGCAATTTGATGGGCGCGAAATTCTCGCGTTCTTCAAACCGGTCCGTCAAAAAGTTACTCGCTTCGAACGATCCGTGCCTTAAAACACCTATAACTTTTTACTCCGATGTCACATTAACGAATGGTTTGTTGCGTTGGAAACTAGACTCGATGAACTTCAATTTGGAAAAAAAGCAACACATCAAAACTCCTCATATTCTAGGAGATATACCTCTCCCAAGTTGTACCAAAATCCTGTCCAAAAAATTTGCCAAGTTTTCCCAAAGTTTCGACAAACTCAATTCCTTAATTTGCTTGTTCTCAATTCCTTCCATGGCTTATTTCATGAGCTTAAACCCCCATAACCATAAAATCGGAACATATAATATCATATATCCTAGAAGATAACTGCAGTTTCCACGATTAGGACAACTAACACCTAACGAATCTCAACGGGGGAAACCACGAGGTGTAATAGTAAAGTTACAGCCATGTATTTTCAATAAATTATCTTGGATCTTATTGTAAAAAAAATTATTTTACTAATATGAATATGCGAGTAGTTTAATTCAAGTTCTGAAATACTTCTAGTGTTAAAAAGAAGGCTATTTCTTATGTCTTTCTTATAATAAAGTATTACTTTTTTTTTCTATAAATTTCAATATTTTCTAATCACTATTAAAAATTTTGGTGACTTAAAATTACGGGGGCCTAAAGCAAAGTTTTAAGCCTCCCTCTTCAATTGCCCCGTCTCCAACACGAAGTCCTACATTTTAATTGTCATTATAGTAAAAGTCGTTGTCATGTGACCAGGAGGTCACGGGTTCGAGCCGTCAAAATATTCTCTTATAGAAATGAAAGGTAATGCTGCGTATAATAAACTCTTGTGGTTAGACCGTTCCGCAGACCCCACGCATAGCGGGGCGTGCACCAGCTGCCCATAGTAGAGGTTAAAAAAAAAATACTCCATTTGTCTAAGATCGATGTCTTAAATCTAACATAAGCTAATTGATATGTCATTAAAAGCTTAGATTTTTCACAAAGTAATGAAATTAAAACATAATTGAATTGCTACGAAAATATTTAACAAGATTTACCTCCCATTAACCAATCATGAGCTTTATAGCAGGGAAATTGGAAGCCTTCAATTTTTCAAAAAAGATAGCGAAATCCTTCATACTTGACTTATTTCTACTAGCATTTCTCAAAGCAGAAGAACTTGTTGGCCTTCCTTTCTTATTTCCTTCTGAAAGTTGTGCTTCTATTAAGTTAATAAAAGGTGGTGTCTTCTTTAGTGTTAGACCAAACAAGGTTTGCCTTGTTCACAACATTCATTTCTCCACCCTGTCAAAATCCAAGAATTAATAATATGTTAGAAATAGAAACAAATCTGAGAATCAGTTCGGATTCATGTCGCTCAACTACCGAAGCCATTCATCTTGTAAGGAGACTGGTGGAGCAAAGATAGGGAGAGGAAGAGGGACCTGCATATGGTATTCATTGATCTAGAGAAGGCATATGACAAAGTCCCAAGGGAGGTTCTATAGAGATGCTTGGAGGCTAGAGGTGTACACGTGGCGTACACTAGGACGATCAAGGACATGTATGATGGAGCCAAGACCAGGGTTAACACAGTGGGAGGAGACTCGGAGAACTTCCCAGTGGTGATGGGGTTGTACCAGGGATTAGCTTTTAGCCCATTGGTATTTTCCTTGGTGATGGATGGACTGACACAATACATTCAAGGTGAGGTGCCATGGTGTATGTTATTCACGGATGACATCATTCTGATTGACGAGACTAGCAGCGGAGTTAACGCTATCTAGAGGTTTGGAGAGAGACCCTAGAGTCTAAAGGGTTCAGGTTGAGTAGGACCAAGACAGGATACTTGAAGTGCAAGTTTAGCAACGTAACGTATAAGGCTAGCTTGGAAGTGAGGCTCAGTACTCAAGTCATTCAATAGAAAGGAAGTTTCAAATATCTTGGGTCTATTCTCCAAGAAAATAAAGATATTGTCGCAGATGTCACACATCATGTTGGGGCAGGGTGGATGAAATGGAGGCTCGCATCCGTAGTCTTGTGTGATAAGAAGGTGCCACCAAAACTTAAGGACAAGTTCTACAGAACGGTGGTTAGACCAACGATGTTGTACGGGGCGGAGTGTTAGCCAGTCGAAAACTCTCATGTTCAAAGGATAAAAGTTACAGAAATGAGGATGCTATAATGGATGTGTGGAAATACTAGGAGAGATAGGATAAGAAATGAAGATATCCAGGACAAGGTAGGAGTGGCTTCGATGGAGGATAAGATGCGGGAAGCGAGGCTGATATGGTTTGGCCATGTGCAGATGAGATGCACGGATGCTCCAGTGCCGAGGTGTGAGAGGTTGTCTAGGGACGATTTTAAGAGAGGCAGAGATAGGCCGAAGAAGTATTGGGGAGAGGTGATTAGACAGTACATGGCGCAGATCCAGCTTACCATTCACACTATCTAGTGGTAGTATTATTCTTGTATTCCTTGTCATTCGATTTCTGTTACTATTTATTATTTCTTGTACTTCGATTATCTTCTTATTTTGTGGTAGTTACAACTCTTTTTTCTTCCAGTCAGCTCTGTCATGCTTTCTATAGTATTTTTCCATGACTTGTTATACTGCTCTGCATTGCTTATTCTTGTGTTAAGGGTCCACTGGAAACAGCCTCTCTACCTCCCAAGATAGAGGTAATGTCTGCATACACTCTACCCTCCCGAACCCCACTGTGTGGGATTTCACTGGGTTTGTTATTGTTGTTGTTGTAGGAATTCTGAGTTTTCTTGATGAGAGGAAATTTTAGTTAAAAGAGAGATGCAGACTGAAAAGGGTTGCTTGTTTATTTATTTGTGTTGGTGAATATACCACAAATTACAATAAATTATAGTTGAAAAACAAAATGAAAAATGAAGAACAAAGTAAATAAATATTCTTCAGGCTGAGGCACGGATATCTCGCTCTGTTTAAGGAGATTCAAGCCCACTGCGGTACAATCTTCATCGGTTCAGCAGTAACACTCTTGACTTGTTCTCTTCAGGATATAATAGCCTGACAACGTGTACAACTCAACAAACTCTGGACAAGATGTTGAGTCCAAAGCTCCACCGAAAGAACACATTCCTTCAACTAAATAAAACTCTCTTTTTTTCTCACTTTTTCAAGAACTCTTCAATATTTTTCTACACATCACAAGGTTAGGATGACTAACTATTTATAGGTGAGAAAATCATCCTTACAATGAATTAGAAGAAAGTGGGAAGGTGGGGTAATAATGTAGATAGGTAATGGAAGAATTATGGCATGAGTTCGAGGAAGAATGTGGGTAAATAAATGAGTTAGTGGAAGAAGAAAGTAAGGCCACATTCAGCCAATATTTTACCATAACCGAATGCTGATAAATGTTGCACTTTAATATGATAATATGTAATATTAAAATGCTCAAATATCGTACAATTTATAGTGACAAGAAGCCAATCATGTAGTGATTGTGGAGATAAAGGACTCTATCTGTATAGTTAGCGTGGTCTTCAGCTTGTCTAGGGATTTTTCCTATTGGCGCTAAATACAAGAAAAAGTCAAATTCCAATTTGGGATTTGTTTTTCCCTCTTTAGTGTGGTAAATCTGCTACATATATCTTTTAATAATTAAAGATGTAACATTACATATTTATTTTTAGTGGATTATAAAACTGTTTAATTGGATGTATCAACAACAACATATCCAATGTAATTTCATAAGTGCATTTAATTGGAGATATTGGATTCGTTAGTTAAATCTTCTATCAAATTAATAAATCACAAAAAAAAAAAAAACTCCCTATTTCTCACTTTATGTGGCACCTTTCGGATTTCGAGATTTTATGCATTGTCCTATGTTATATTTGTTAATTATCTAGGAGGATGTTTGAAGATTACTCTTGGTATCGAAATTGACTTCAACTTATAGTGGTGAAAACAAGATATATTGTTGTTACACCTCGGAAAATTTTCCGTTGATGCACAGTGAATAGAATAACGAAGAGCACAAAGTATATGGTATTTCAATAAGTAAAGAATGACATTTGATGACCCTAATTAAGATTTCAAAGACATTCGATGTTAGACGAGAAAGTTTGCCAAGAGAAGGCAAGGCATACGATATGTATCGGAAAGGATTTACGAGTAACAAGTTAATGATGACTTAATGATGCTTTGGAGAAGAGTTATAACATCCCTTAGATTGTTAATGAGCTGATAAACAAGTGTCAAGAAGGTTCCATAAGGATTGGAGATCAAACGAGTCGACGAGAAAGAGATCGGAAGAAATGGGCATTATACGGCCTAACATACTGGCCGTATAAATTATACTGGCCGTATGTTTGGCCGTATAATCAGCCAAGAATGGAACCCCTCACTGGACCAAATCTACGGCCAGACATACGGTCAGTATAATTTATACTGACCGTATGTTGGTCCGTAGAAACTGGTCGGGACTGAAGTGTGTATTATTAATAAGGGACCAAGTTTTATTTCATTTCATTTCCCTTCACACCCCTTCTCTCTAGAACATCTCTCCACATTTCTCCCATAAGAATTCAAGAGACATTAGTGTTCAACTTTATCAAACCAAGTGAATCAAGTGTAAAAAACCCATTAAAGTTCATCCAAGACAAGAAATCCAAGTGAAGGTGAAACTAGGGTTTTGTTCAAGTGAAGTGTTTGCACCCAAGGTTCATTCCTACACCATCTAAGGTAAGTTTTATGGTATTTTCATGTTGCTTAAGGTATTGAAAAGTTGAAACACTTGGATTATAGAAGGAAATAGAAAATGGGTCATGAATGTGGGAATAGTGTCACGTTTGAGTAATAGTTGGATTGAGTCGTGATTCTTGATGTGTTATGATTATAAGCATGTTATAAATGATATTGAGAACATGGATAGACGTTGTATATGAATGAACGTAATCGTGTGCTATGACCATGAATATGGATAATTGGAAGTGAATTGAGAAGTAAGGATAATGTATGTGAATAAAGAGTATTGTTATGATGTTGTGAATGTTAGTATTGATGTTTGGGAGTTGATATATGATATGGAAGAAGTCTTATAAATAACGGAGATGGTGTCCAATTTTCTCTAGCTTTAGTCATGTATGCTAAGCTGTCGATTTTCTAATGATAGTATAACTGTAATGAAGGTAGAAACGTGAACATTGAAGGAGAACGTGCAAGTGATAGAATAGTTGAACGGAAAGGTATGTAAGGCTAACCCTTCTTTCATAAGGCATGGTTCTTTGGCCAAATATCTATTCTTCTATGAGCCTATGATGTCCTCCAAATGATTCTATCTTTAAAAGCTACTAAGCTCATGATTCTCGATATGTTGCGATTGTACTAAGTTCCTTATATGATGAGTAATCCTCTGGGGATAGATGTAATGAACGACGATAGTAATGATGCTAAAGATGCCTATGAGCTTTTATGTATATGTGCCTATGTATGGCTACTATGAAACCCCGAGCTTATATGGCCGGGTAGAATAGATATGTATATATATATTACGCGCGCACCACTGCAGTTGGGTACGGATAACCCTGAGCCTTGGTAGGGCCAGGTATGTATGACCCTGAGCCTTGGTAGGGCGAGGTAGGTGAAACACCGAACCTTCGTGGTCGGGTATACTATGTAAATGCTATGTATATGATATGATTATGAATATGAATATGTGAATGAATGCAAGTATGGATGGAAATATGACTACGAATACGAATATGGATATGGAATGTAAACGAGTGCGGATACGAATTTGGATGTATGTACACAATCACGCATTAGAAATGGAAAGTCCCTATGAAAAGCAAGTAAGTGTTTATGATGATGATACTACTATCTCTCATCCTATGCTATTTCTTATGTTACCTATTATGCTTCTATAATGATGTTGATCATGCTTTACATACTCAGTACATTCTTCGTACTGACGTCCTTTTGTTTGTGGACACTGCGTCATGCCCGCAGGTGGCCAGGGAGACAGGCTTGATCCATAGCTTTATTTCTCAGGGACAGGGACTACATAGCGGAGCTCTATTTCATTCGGAGCTACAACTTTTGGTATTGATTCTTTTGTGTACATATTTATGGGCACGGCGGGGTCCTATCCTTCCTATATGGTATGATGTACTCTCCTTAGAGGCTCGTAGACATGTGTATATGGTTAGATGTGTTTGGCCTTGCCGGTCTATATTTTGGATGAAATTTTGTTAACCTCGTCGGCTTATGTACATTGTTGTGGGAATAGTTGTTGATGATGATATAAATGTATTGTTGCCCAACGAAAATAGTATGATTGAGGATAAAAGTATGATTTAGCTATACGGCTCACCTAGATGTAAATGTGAAAGTATGATAAGAGGTGCCTGGGTGGGTTAGCATCGGGTGCCCGTCGCGGCCCTTCGGTTGGGTCGTGACAATTGTCTTCTGCAGTAATTAAACAGGGTATATAAGAACAAATGCTCTAACTTTTTGTTCTAATTCTACGAGTAAACACACATCAATGAGTTACTAATTTATTTCCAAATTGATGTTAACTTGTAACTATGAAAAATGACAACAAAAAAATAAAAATTGGAATTAAACACGCTACGTAAATACTCACTCTCTGACTTTTATTTTAAAACGAGTAAACACATTAATCACGTACCAATTCATTTAAAACGGAAAATATTACACATGTTAAATTTTTTTTAGCTTGCTCTAACAACTTACGCAAATGAGCAACTAACCAAAAATTGCTTGTATGACCTTCCATAATTTTCCTTTAAAAATTTCTAAAACTTTGTAAAATAGTTTGATAGCATGATACAATTGTAATATATTACAATGAATTATTCGTGAACATAACGTTCAATCAATAACATATTATTACACATTATATAAGTTGATAGTTGAGATGAGAGGTCCAATTTACATCCTCCCAATACTTCTATTGGCATTTGTTCTTCATTTTTTTTACGATAATAATAAATTAATAACGGCAAAGCTTTTCTAAGATTAAAAGTGCTTATTTAAGGAGGAAAAGACTTATTTTAGAGAAATCTAAAACATATGCCATAATTGTAGAAGATCAAGTGGAATTTGCTATTACCACATCCGTTTTAATTGCTAATTTCCCTCAATCTACTTTATGACCAAACTACAATTACAAAAGTGAGGTTTGACTTTTTTTTCCTTCTTTTTTTTTTTTTTTTTTTTTTTTTTTGGTTTTTACCCAAAAAGAAAAAAGAAAAAAAATGAGATGAGTCTTTTCACACATACAATGCAAGCAAAAGTTCTGATTTTATCTAAGGAGGACAAAATTCTGAGTTTTCTATCGTACGTTAAGTTGCATCATAGGTTAGTCACATAAGCTCGAAGGACAGGATTATGTTTGAAGTTATAAGTGTTTACGTTATGTTCAACAAGTGATAAGTAAGTGTCGTGAAGGTTGGAGGTTAAACGAATCAGAAAAAAAATAATAAATATAATAAGTTTTGCCAAGTTTGGGATGTTGAATAAGTTATACAGACTGTATGGAGTTTTGGTCATATCCAAATATGCAAATAAAGAGATCGGTGTATAAAAGTTTTATGTCTCGAAATAATTTCCGTGGATGAACAGTACACGGATGAACAGTACTGCTACAGTATACCGACTTTAGCTCACTATTTAAGGGCTAAAACCCCTCATTTTTCAGCCCAAAAAAATTCTCCAAACATTTCTCAAATTCTCTAGAAAACTCTCCCAACTTCCGTCCACTAGATTTTAACGCAAATTAAGTGAAATCCCCGAATTTAAGTTTGGACAACACATGGCTGCGATTATAATATGGAATTGCGGAGGAACTTGGCTTGGATTCAAGGTGATAATCGAAGATATTGCAGTTCTAGCGGGTGAAAGGTATGAATCTTTCCTTATTAGTATTGATTTAAGCTTATCTACGGAGGAAAAGTTACTAAATGAGCATATAAGGAATTTATGGGTCGAGAAATTGGATAAAACATCGTGTGGGATGTTTATGGAATATTTTGGTGTTAATAATATTGTTGTTGATGTTGGTATTATTGTTGTTGTTGTTGGTTGCTGAATTGAGATTTTGGGCTAGGCATATAAACAGAGGAGATGCTGCCGAAATTTCGGTAGATTCTAGAAAGATTTATTTGGAGGCTTAAGATAAGTATATAACAACGGGCCTAACAATAGTATGAATGATTTTATATGTAGATTACAAGACTATGAATGATCTTACGTAAATTGCAAGGTAAGAAGTAAGTTGGAAAGTGAAATGTAAGCTTCCAGGTATGTTAAGGCTCTTCCCTTTCTTTCAAAGGCATGATTCCTATGTTTTGATTCCACACATGACATCCATAATATTTTTACTCCTAGAAATGCCAGAAGTCTATAGTTTCTGAAGAATCTTACGATGACTCTAATCCTAGAGATTTTTAAGCCTAAGGTTCCAAATGATTTCATGACGTGACTGAGCGTGCTATATAATATATGGCCTCAACTTGTGTCTGAGCGTTCTATATAACATATGGCCTCAGCTTATTTCTGAGCGTGCTATATAATATATGGCCTCAGCTTATGTCTGAGCGTGCTATATAACATATGGCCTCAGCTTATGTTATAGATCATTCAAAGTGAGACGTGATAGTGGTGATGATTATGGTAGTGATGAAGATCCTTATTATCCAAACGAACCCAGCAAATAAACGGATTCCAAAGACTCTATTCTTAGAGAGTGTAGGGATATTCGTATCCTTGACCTCTTAAGTCCCGAAGGGGGCACCCATAAGTTGTGCGATTTCATAATGTTGTCTAATTCCCGAAGGGCAAATTCATAAGGTTTTCTCTCTCATATGCATTTTACATTTGATTTTTAAGTCTCGAAGGAGACAAATGAAAAGGGGAAGAAGTTCCCATTTTTAAGAAAAGGGGAAGAAGTTCCCATTTTTAAGAAAAGGGGAAGAAGTTCCCGTTTTGCGTTAAAGTTGCTCCGAAGGGAGTCTTTTGATGGTTTCCAAAGATTTTCATGCATTTGCATATTTACATACATGCACGACATCATTTCATGGGGAAGGGAAAAGGGCTAAGGCGTTATATACGCAAACCACCTGATCAGCTGGTATACGATGATTATGATGCCCGAAGGGGCTGCCCGAAGGGGCCATTATGCTATTATGCCCGAAGGGGCTGCGAGCAGGGTGAAGGCATGCATTATATATATATATATATATATATATATATATATATATATATATATATATATATATATATATATATATATATATATCATGCTCATCAAAAGTTCATATGCACGTACATGTTTATTAGAGTTGGTTATGACAGGTACGAGTTGAGTCTCATTTTTTTATCATCCGAGTCGAGATATATTGTTTCGATTCGCCTTACATACTCGGTACATTGTTCGTATTGATGTCCCTTTGCACAGGGGCGTTGCGTTTCATGCCACGCAGTGTATACGGATGAGTAGAAGACATTTGGCTATAGGATGTTCCCGGACTATCGACTTGGATTGGTGAGCTCCATCTCAGTTCGGAGTGTTTCCGAGTCAAAATACTTATGTTATGGTATTCTATATATGTTAGAGACTTTGCAGACAGTGTCCTGTGGTATGTTTGTCGAGA
Organism: Lycium ferocissimum; assembly: GCF_029784015.1. Taxonomy (NCBI): domain Eukaryota; kingdom Viridiplantae; phylum Streptophyta; class Magnoliopsida; order Solanales; family Solanaceae; genus Lycium; species Lycium ferocissimum. Next base: position 59,895 of record NW_026715066.1, on the reverse strand, counting down.
TGTCGGCAGAGTGATGTCAGTTGAGTCATTTGTGTACTTTAAAAGAGTATGTATTTTAGATTATTTCTTTTTGGAAAAGTTTTATGTTCTTAAAAGTTTTTGAAATGACAGGTTTTGATAGAGCGAATGTCTGAGGGTTCGCTCGACTCTGATGAGAGTCGGGTGCCCGTCATGCCCTATCAGGATGGGGGTGTGACATCTATATTGTCTTTATCTTCCTAATAAAAATTCGAGACCAAAAATTTGATTACTAATAATTGTTTAGATCATAAATTGTGTTTTCACTATTGTGTGAATCCACCTTCTTTTTCTTTCTTCCTTTTTTCTCTTATTTTTTTTTTTTTACTTTTATCAAGCAACCACTCTTCACACTATGAAATTTTTTATTCACGCCAATGTGCAATTAATTTGATGGCAGTTTGTTATTGTAAATTACAACAATTTTCTGTTCATTTCATTTTGCCATTCCCAGAGAAATACAAATAATAAATTTTGAATATAATAAACTAAGTTAAACATGGTAAAATCTTGAATCCGAACTCATAAAATTCAAATCTTCATTTCGCTTCAATATGTGAGTAAATACGTGATTTTAATTGAGTATGTCATGCCAAATAGGAACAACGAGTGTTAACCAAGAAACGATTCAGTTGAATTTATAGACGTAGTCAGGGACACGTAGATCAAAGTGACCATTAAGATTATGATGCTCGTATCGAGATAATGTAAATAAGCTAAGTAGTAAGGAAAAGCCTGGGCAGCAGGTGACAATTCCAGACGTAAATTTCTCAGTTCCGGTCAGGCCGTGGCACTGGAGCTTAGTAAGTATGACAATAAGATTAAAGTTTATGCAAAGAATAACTGTGAGAACTGAGTATTTTAGCTTGTCTCTCATCTCTTTACAATGGGAATGACAATCCCTGTTTATACTAAGAGTTAGGGACGCATATTCCATGTATTACACCCCTGCCCATAATGAGCTTTAAATACATGGCAATAATGAGTAATGAAGAGGGCCATTAAGCATAATCACACCGTATCCGTAACGCTTGAATTGACTCATAATGGATGACCATTATGTTCTCGACTGGGGCTATTCTAATGCCCCACCGGGCCTAGCGCTTTCTCTGGTACCATGGTTGTTAACACCTAATTTTTGACCTTCCGTAATTTATTTCAGTCACTCAAAATCCCCGGATAATAAATAAATGAGTTGAGCATTTTTAAAATAAAAGCTAGTGATTTTTTATAAATTGTCCAGCATCAATATTTCTTTTCCTTTAATCAACAAAAAGGTTCATGCACCATAATTTATTTAGAAATTAATGAGCATTTTTATGATTTTGTTGAATTTAATTAAAAGGGGGGGGGGGGGGGGAATTGAGAAAGGGTCCTTATTTTATTATTTGAAATTATTTTGCAAATACTCCTTTCCTTTTTATTTTATCTTTGAAAATTTAAATAATTCAAATGATTTAAGTAATTAACTATCTAACCTTCTTAACTTCTGATTTTTTATAAAATAAGCATAATTGCCCTTAAATGTTTTAATTAGGTTAATTATTTAATTAATTAAGAGATTACAAAATTGAGTTTGTATAATTTTTGCCTTGGCCATAATAAATTTATTCAGTCCATAATTTAAAGAAATTGGAGTTGTTTTTGGAAAATCAACCTGTTATTTAAAAATAATAGGTTTAATTTAATTTCCAAAATTAATTTAAAAGGCCGTAATTAAAATAATTACGCTAGGCTAATTAATTAAGGCCATTTTAGGCCCATTAACGATTTGACCGGCTTTTTAAAATTACTTTATACAATGGTTATGGCCTAATTTTTCCCGTAATTAAAATTCCCTCCAAACATTAATTTCTAACTATTTGTTTTAGGTATACCCAATGTATACACCAAAGTATACACATATATATGAGGTATATATGTATACATTTGGTGTATACACAAAAGATGAAGCCCCATTGATTTAAATTCGGATTTGGACCGAGTCCAGCCCAAGCCAGGTTGTGACCCGGCCCAATCCCTCTTGATATACAAAGCCTCCCCCAACCCCTTATTTCATTTCCCCTTTTTGAAAAGAAAAAAAAACGAACCACCCCCCCCCCCCCCCCTTTTTCTTTTCTATTCTCTTCTCTCTCTTTCTTCTTCGGGTAACCCTAGAGGCGCTGCCTCTGAGTTCTCTCGCTCTTTCATCGCGTAAATGGAAAAAATTCAGAGCATGCATGGTCCTCACAGATGCAATACAGGCCGAATAGTGAAAATAATTAATGCTTGATCTCCTTTTCATTCAAACTTGCCCCAAACGGTATTAAAATCCCTTCTTTCACTCTTTCTTTGCATTGTTAAGTCAAGATTATGATTTTTCTATCAATTAATGTTATATTGCTTTATGATTTTGCGCTATTTATCTATTAGTCTTCGTGGGTTGGCTCAGATCGACTTTGAAAGGGACGAATTTGGTTGTAGGTGTTGTTTTACTTTAGATCTCAGACGTTGAATTCGTTTTCACTGAAAAAATGGGTTTGTACCACATCGTTGGTTTCACCATTTGGCACAGCCTTGGAGTTCTACAAATAGAATCTCCACCAGAACTTGAAAGGAGAAGGAAAAAAGGTTGAAAAAAGAGAGAAAAAGAAAAAGGTTTTTTAGAACCAAGAAGCTTGAACTTTGAGTTTTACTTAAAATTTAAGCTTCAATAGTATAATTTTAGACTTCACCTAAGGGGTTAGAGTCTTTCCAGTTCTGAAATTTGTTTTATTTGTGCTTTGTGTGGCTGAGATTTGAATTTGGAAGCACCAAGGTCTTCAAATCCATTCTTTTCCTAGCTGCGCATTCAAAAGGTAAACCTTCATTTGATTTATTTCATTTTTGTTATTTAGTATTCTGCATAGTCTAAGTATGTTTGTAAGTTAGCTATACTTATATGTTTTGATGGTGTTCATTTGCTAAATATGCCTTGTTTGGTTCTGTGCTTAATGTGTGCTTCATTTAATAAAAACATGATAAGAATTGAGGAAAATGTCATTGTGAAGTTCATTCAAGAAGTAGACTGTTGAATTGCTTTGGGTTTTGTTTGTTCACGTGGTCTTGAGGTTCTATGTTCACCATAGAGAGGTGTATGTGAGGTGTTTTGAAGGTCCCCTTCCCTTTCCCTTGCTTGTTCTTGAATATTATTGCTAGTTCACTGATCATGATCCTAAGTAGAGTCAGTATAATAAGTTCAACGTAATTTTTTTTTTAAAAGGGAGGTAAGACAATCTATGTGTAATATAGATGAATGTGGTTGATTTGCTAGTGGTGTATGCTTGTAATCACAATTAAATTCCCCCCATTTTGCTAGTCAGTCATGAATGGCCCATATTATGAAGTGAGGTTTGTTGTCAAAGTCTCAACTGGGCTGTTTGAACTTGACAAGTTGTTTTAGATACAACTCCTGATGTGTTTCTCTTTCTTCTGAAAATAAATAAATAAAGGAAAACTTAGATAGAATGTGAATCTGTTTTGCTAAACCTCTGAATAGATAATAATGGGATGTCTCATTGTTTCTTTCCTCTTAGATAATCTTGCACTTAGAATAGAGTAAGACAAGATAAGCCAATGGTTTCTTTGTTTGTTACCTAATACTAGAACAAAGGAGTATCAGGTTCATGCCTTAAGCTTACAGCTTGATAGTTTGTTCATGACTGTGCTTCTGGTTATGTCATCACCTAGTGCAGATTATGTATAACCACCTATGATTTGTGACATGTTAATTGTCCATGACTAATGCAAACCCTAAACTAACGTAGCCACTATGGCTACCACCACAGCTGGTCAGATTTTGACACTCTCATCACAAACCCAATTCCCTCCTTTACCCAATACACATGCACCCGCTTCTTCATCCACTACAATCCAACCTTTACAAAACACTAACCCTATCCCTACGACAAACTATGCGCAAACTATTTTAAACATGGAAGTCTCGACTACCAAGATTCAATGTGATCCTATCCCTCTGAAAAAGATCACATATGTTGATGGTATACCTTATGTGAAGTGGACGTCGAGTGAAGTTTCTCGTATGGAAGTGCTTGAAGAATTACAATATGCTATTGTTGGTAAGTTTTCTTATGGTTGGCCTGAACTTGAAGAACTAAGAACTATTATTCCTAAGCAATGCAAGGTCAAAGGAAGATGTCAAGTAGGGTTTTTCAGAAACAGGCATGTGTTAATAAGATGTTCATTGATGGAGGATTTTATTACATTGTCATCGAAGTCTGCCTTTTGGTTGAAATCATAAGATGGTTCTACATATCAAATGAGACCTCTTATTTATGATTCCAAGTTCAAAATAGAGGAGGAGACTACTATTGCTATGGCCTGGATCTCTTTCCCAAATTTGTTGCCCACATTCTTTGTGAAAGAGTCCTTGTTTACACTTGCATCTGCTATTGGAAAACCATTGCAACTTGATTTGGCCACTGTTAATAAGACAAGGCCAAATTGTGCAAGGGTGAAGGTTCAAGTGGATTTACTATCAGATTTCCCGAAGTTTGTAATGATGGAGATTGAAGATGAGGATACAAAAGAGGTTAGGGATGTTAAAGTGAAGATTCACTATGATTATTTACCAAAATATTGCACTGAGTGCATGTTACAAGGCCATGCAAATGAAGAATGTAGAGTATTGCATCCAGAATTGGAGAAGGATGTAAATGAAGAAAAAATAGTGGATACATCAGGTGAGAACAAGGAGAAGATAGAGGAACCAAAGCAACATAATGAGGAGCAAAGGATAGTTACTCCTCAAAGATACAATCATTACAGGAGATATAGAGGAAGAGTAGTACAACAATTTGTACCAAAAGTACTGTCCAATTGGAAAGTGGTTACTTATCCAGGTAAGACAAGGTACAAAGGAGAGTCAAATCAAAGAAAAGAGAAAGTAATTGAGAAATCTTTAAAAGTTGGAGAAATGACTCAGATTGATTTGCATGGAGTTAAAATGTGCAGGAAGAAGTCATAGAGAAATAAAATAAATTTGATGTTTTAGCCAATATTGAAGAAGATGGAGAGATGATGCAGAAACAAGATGCTACTGAATGCTCAAACTGTCAGATGGAAAAGCAAATTGCAGCTACTGATCATGTAACTTTGAATGAATGTATCAATACTGATGAGCTGATAAATGCAAACAATGGGGGAATGACTGGTGGAAATAAGGAAGAAATGAAATCTCAGCATGGAGAGGTAGTGGCACAGCAAAAAAAAGTTGATCACATTGATGAAGGTGAAGTACAGAACAATGTTACAAAGAGTGATCATGTTATGGTCAAGACAAAGGTTGAAGGAAATTCTGAGGATGATATACAAATGAAAGACATTGTTGATGCACATGAAGAGCATAATCCAGTAGAAGATGATGTTCAAATAGCAGATATGGATACAGAAGGCACAAATAGGCAAGAAATTCCAAGAGAGTTTGACAATTTGGAGTGTAGCAGACAAGGGGTACAACACACAACAAAGTTGATAGATATTCAACTTGCAGAAAAGATGGAATCACAAGTTATTCATATTTCTTGTAAAGAGGGTCATAGAGTTGAAGTCTGTGATAAAAAATTGATGGAAATGGTGTAGAAGTCAAAATGAAACTACCAGATGATGAGGTTGAAAAAGAATCACAAGAAGATTCCAATCAACTGGAAAATACCAATGGAGAAACCAAATCTCGAGAGGAAAGCCAAATTCTTTGAAGATTTCATTCAAAGAGCTAAAAGTTGATCAAAAAAATTGATATTAGTGTAAAAGGCCAAAATGAAGAGAGACACACATCCTTCAATTGGAAAATACCTATGTGAGAAAGAGAAGTCAAATTTTTTGGATGGAGATGAAAGAGAAGATCACTTTGGTTGCTATCCTCATAAGCTTACTCAAAACACTCAACATGCAGAGTCAAATGCATTAGTGTGGAAAGAAAATAATAAGATTCTTGCAGTGTCTAAGAAGTCTTCACCAAACAAAGATCTACATGAGTTAGTTTCTCATGATTTGAATAATATGGGGGACAACAATATGACAGAAGGTGATAAAGCTCAAGGAGCAAAATTGGAGTTAGTAGAAGAGTAAGATATGGAAAAGCACATGAAAGAAATTAGTAAACAGGCAGATGTAACTCCTAATCATGAGTCCAAGGGCAACAAAAAAGCGAAAAAGAACAAGGTTACTGAAGTTACCAGAGTTTATTCCACTAGGACTCTATCAAAGAAGGGAACAAGTTCTAAGTTTAGTTCCTAATGATGTTGAAAGCTTTCATTTGGAACATAAGGTCAGTTAATACTCAGAAGGCCTTCCATAGAGTGCAAATGTTAAACAAACATCACAAGTTTGTTTTGATAGCATTAATGGAGCCTTTTCAAAATTCAAGACAAATAGGCAAGTATAGAAGGAGACTAAACATGAATACAGCTGGTCACAACTGCAATGGAAAGATTTGGTATTTTGTGAATGATGGGGTTGATGTTGAAGTTTTGATGGATACTGAGCAACAAATTACCATTAAACTGTGCATGCAGAATAGTGGTAAATCTTTCATCAATACCTTGGTTTATGCAAAGTGTGATGCTGCAGAAAGGTTACAACTATGGGATGATATATACAATTTGGCAAATAACATTAATTTGCCATGGCTAATTGGTGGAGACTTTAATGTTATCATGAATGAGGAAGAGAAAATAGGTGGACTTCCTGTTTATCCAACTGAATATGAGGATTTTGCTTTTTGTGTGAATTCATGTGAGCTATCAGAAGTGGAATTCAGAGGGAGTCCATTCACTTGGTGGAATGGCAGAGCTGGTCATGATTGCATTTTTAAGAGATTGGACAGAATCTTGGTCAATCAACAATTCCAGGATTGGCTAGGAAACATGAGTATGGAGCATTTATCTAGAACTGGATCTAATCATGCACCACTACTTTTCTCAGCAAGTGATCAAATCCAAGAATATCATAAGCACTTCAGATTCTTGAAGTTTTGGTTAGAACATGAGACCTTTATGCAAATAGTGGAGCAACATTGGAAAACTGAATATGTAGGGGATTCTTTCATTACTTTCAAGTTGAAGATGAAGAATTTGAAAACTGCTTTGTGAGCTTGGAGTAGAGACACATTTGGAGATGTATTCAAGCAACTTGCAATAAGAGAAGATATAGTCAAGATTAAAGAACAACTGTTTGAAGAGGATCCATATGAGGAAAATAGAATGGTGTTGCAAAGAGCACAAGCAAAATTCAAAAAATATTTGCATTTTGAAGAGGAATTTTGGAAACAAAAATCTGGAATTCAATGGCATTCAGAATGTGATAGAAATACTAGATATTTTCATAGTCTAGTAAAGGGAAGAAGGAAGAGGCTTCAACTAACCAGAATTCAGAATGCAGATGGTGAATGGTTAGAGGAAACTGAACTGGTTGTTGCTGAGGCAATTGCCTTTTATGAAAATCAATTCACTCAGGAACAAACCTCTACAGATTTGAGTTTATTAGATCATGTAACAAGGAGGATTTCAGAGGAACAAAATGCTACCCTTTGTGCCATGCCAACATTGGAGGAGGTTAAAAATGCAGTTTTTGCACTATCCGGAGACAGTGCTTGTGGTCCAGATGGACTTTCTGGTATTTTTTTTATCAAAAGTGTTGGGATATAGTGGGAGCTGATGTCTATAATGTGGTTAAGGCTTTTTATGAGGGACAAACACTTCCAAAATCTGTTACTCATACAAACTTAGTCTTATTACCTAAGAAATCCACTATCAGCACTTTTGCAGATCTGAGACCAATCAGTCTCAGTAACTTCATTAATAAGGTCATTTCTAGATTGTTGCATGATAAGCTTGAATGTATGTTGCCTTCTTTGATATCAAACAATCAGTCTGGCTTTGTTAAAGGAAGGAACATAATTGAGAATGTCTTGTTAACTCAAGAGTTGGTGACTGAGATTAGAAAAAGAGGCAAACCAGCTAATGTGATCATCAAACTTGATATGGCAAAGGCATATGATAGAGTTTCTTGGAGTTATCTAATTCAGGTGTTGAGAAAAATGGGATTTGCAGAAGGTTATGTGGATATGATTTGGAGAATAATAGCCAATAATTGGTACTCAGTACTAATTAATGGTCAATCACATGGTTTTTTTTCATTTTACAAGGGGAGTCAAACAAGGAGATCCATTATCACCAACTTTATTTATTTTGGCTGCAGAGGTTCTATCAGCTGCTCTTAATTCTTTGTTTGATAATGACATGTTCAATGGATATGGGATGCCTAAATGGAGTTCTAAATTGAATCACTTGTCATATGCTGATGACACAATAATTTTTGTCTCTGCTGAAAAACAATCACTACAGATGGTAATGGAAGTTCTTCAGGAGTATGAAAAGATATCGAATTCGAAAAGTAATGCTTGATAAGAGTGCATTTTATATGCATAAGAAGGCAGCAACTCAGATTGTTCAAGAGGTTCAGCAAGTGACAGGTTTTGAAAGAAGAGAATTCCCATTCATTTATTTAGGTTGTCCTATGTTTCATGCAAGAAGACAGAAATTATTTTATAAGGAGATGATGACAAAAGTAAGGGATAAGCTTCAAGCATGGAAAGGAAAGATGTTATCTTTTAGAGGTAAAAGTTGTATTGATCAACAATGTCTTACAAAGTATCCCAATATACTTACTATCTGCAATGATTCCTCCAAAATGTGTTATTCATGATTTGCACAAGATGTTCAATAAGTTCTTTTGGAAAACTAAGGAAGAAGGGAAAAGCAAACACTGGTCTAAATGGGAAAATCTCTGCTTTCCAAGGCAAGAAGGAGGAGTAGGATTCAGATCATTATTTGATGTCTCAAAAGCTCTATTTTTTAAATTATGGTGGAGATTCAGAACAAGTAATACTTTGTGGTCAAACTTCATTTGGAATAAGTATTGTAAAAAGTTTAGACTGACAAGTGTGCAATGGAAAATAGGTTCACGAACTTGGAAGATGATGCTTGAAGGTAGGGATGAAATGGAACACAATATTTGGTGGGAAATTAAGGATGGTTCTGCATCAGTATGGTTTGATAATTGGACAAAACTTGGAGCACTGCATGAGATAATTCCATCACATGAGCAAATAAACCAATCTGTTGAAGAAGTGGAGGAGTTGATGGAAGGTGATCACTGGAGTTTTACAAAGATGCAGGAGTTACTACCAGAAAACATTGTGAATCATGTTAGACAAGAACTGGGAGACTTTGTGAGAACAGAAGAAAGGGATCAACCATGGTGGAAGATTACAAGTTCTGGTAAGTTTACAGTCAAAAGTGCATGGGATGGTGTAAGGCAAAAAGCTCCAATTGCACAGTGTTTTGATAAACTCTGGACAAAAGGAGTGCCATACAAAATTTCATTCTTTTTGTGGAGAGTTTGGTTCAAAAAACTGCCTGTTGATGATATTCTCATGAAAATGAAGATTAATATTGTATCAAGGTGTTGGTGTTGTCAAAAGCAGCAGGAAACTATGGATCATCTGTTCATTACAGGTCCATTTGCATGTAAAATATGGAAATACTTCACCTCAGCATCAAGTATCATAGAGCCTCTCATCCAAATAAAGCAGACAATACTGACCTGGTGGAATGCTACATGTGTTGCAAGACTAAGGCCTTTATATCAAGCTGCTCCTGCTGTGATAATGTGGCAGATCTGGAAGAGTAGAAATAGAAGAAGACATGGTGGATTAGTGGCATATACCAAGGTTATATATGAGATCAACAAAGACATGCATCTCCTGTTCCAAAAAAGATATCCTTGGTTGCAGAATTGTCCCAAAACCTAGCCTTTGATGGTGAAAGCATTGGAAGAATATCAAATGCCACTCAGTTTCAAACAGGTAGTGTGGAAGTCTCTAAATGCAGGTCACTACAAATGCAATATTGATGGGGCATCAAGAGGCAATCCAGGGCCTAGTTCAGCAACATTTTGTGTGAGAAACTATATAGGAGATATCATATATGCAGCAAAAAAGAGATTACACAATACTACTAACTTAATAGCAGAAGCTCTAGCTATCAAGGAGGGGATTGGATACTATATTGCTCATCAGTTAATGCCTTTAATAGTTGAAACTGATTCCCTAACAATGAAAAAGGTGCTAGATGGTATATGGGAGGTACCATGGAGTATAGCAATGGTGGTTAGAAGAATTCAACATTGGAGAAAAGAAAATGCAGTTCAAGTGGAGCATATATAGAGAGAAGGAAACTGCTTGGCTGATTATTTTACTAACCTGGTTTTTGATTTTGCAGGTACCATACAATACAGTCACTTTCAAGATATACCAGCTCAAGGTAGAAGAATAATCAATATGGAGAAGGCTCAAGTACCAAACTTCAGAATAAGGTCCTCAGCCAAACAAGGTAGCAGCTATCACAACATCAACTAGTGAAGCAAAAGATAGGGGATAAAAACTGGAAATAGTTTTGTTTCCAGTGTGTGGTATTAACAAAAATTCAGTCTACTGGAAACATTACTATTTCTAGTTGGAGATACTACAAAGTGGGAACTTCACCATGATGCAGAACACAACAATATTGAATGATCTAACAAGGAGCACACCAGTTCAATGAGTTGGATGCAGCATTTTTCAGAATTGGTTTCCAAAGTTAGTGCTAACTATTTACAATTCTAACAGGAGTGACAGAACTTAGCAACTACAACCATATATGCCTGGAGATGTCTTCAACAGATTTGATCTATTCCACCTATGAGGCTTGAAGGTTTGACATGATGGATACAAATCAAGGCACATGTGTTATAGCCCGTATATTATGCGTTTGGAAATTCCAAAGTCGACGTGGAAAGTTAAGGCCGAGACCATTTTCAAAAATCATTCTAATGGACGAGTTGCATAAATATTATTTATGACTACTATTAGTATGGAAATATTGCGAAAGGTTAAGGGCAAAAAGAGAAATTCGCAAAATGGGTCGTGGAAATAATGTGGAAGGTTAGGGGTAAAATGGTAATATTAAGAAAAGCCGAAGGGCAAAATGGGAATTTCACCCAAGTTTCATGAAAATTCCAAAGAGGCCATATTGGCCATGTGACAAAAAGAAAAGAAGGGAAAATTGAATAATGATAATAAGATGACAAAATTTAGTCATCTTTGCTAGGGAAAAAAAATATAATTCAAGAAAATTCTAGAGAGGGGCATGTGCCCCTCACATGCTTGGAGACTTATAAATATGAATTCATCTTCTAAATTCAAGAAAAAAAAAAAAAAAAAAAAAGAGTAGAGAGCAAGGAGAAAGGGTCACGGCCAAGAGGGAGAAAAATTGGGTCATTGAAATCTTGCTCCTAAAATTATTCTCTTGTGATATTCATACTAATTCAAGGGTCCTCTACGACATGGTACAATTGTTTCGGAAGATAGGCCATCCGTTTCGTCGTTTCCGCATTTTAGTCAAGTGAAGAAGTTGAGGAGAAGAGGTAAGAATTCATTTCCTTTTTATGTATGGATGCTTGTGCATGGTATAGTGTATGAAAAGGAGTGAAATTCATGAAGAACACAAATAGAGGGTGTGGCCGTGCATGCCTATGGTGTGTATGAATCTTGTTATAATTACTTTATTGAATGTTTGGTTGTTATTGTTATGAATATTAGATTGGAAATGGAGGTTGAATGATTTTGGAGAAGTTGTAGTTGTAAATGCATGATGGTGGCCGTGTGGTATATTGCATGTATAGCCGTGTATATGTGTTGAATGGTGAAAGAAGATGAGCCAATTTTATTTAGTGTTTTGGTTGATGTTGCGTTGTGGATACTATGTTGTTAATAAATGCATAATAATCTTGTGATGATGTGGTAGTTGGAGACTTGTGGTTGAAGTTTATGTAAATTGAATGTTATGTTCTTACATGTATGGAAGATAATGATATTAGTATAGTGTTGTTGGAACGTATATTATAAGGTTGTCATTGCTTTTATTGGAGTTGGAAGGTTTTGAAGGAAGTAGTATATTGATTGAGTTGTCATAATGTAACTTGGATTGAATATGGAAATTGTTAGTATGGTTGTTGATATTGTGTTGTTAGGTTGGCCGGGTTGAATTCCCGGATTGTTGTTGATTGAAATTGGCCAAGTTGAACTTGGTGGAATGGAGTATTTACGAGGGAGATCTTTCTTGAAATTTCGGTGCCAAGTATTATTTTAAGAATTCAATTCTAAAGGCACTAACCATGTTTGGTAAACATGACCAACTTGTAGATTCTGGCGGATTTGCGACTTGAATTTGGAGTGGCATAAAGAGCGAAAAGAGGTATGTAAGGCTTCTCCTTCCTTCTTTGGCATGTCTTAGATGTAATAGGCTTGAAAACGTGTCTCGGGGACTACTCTAATCCTAGAAATCCGAGATTGAAGTTGGCTACTATTCATTCAGTAGAATTGAATTAGATGCTTATGAAATGTTGAAAGAATTGCCTAGACACCTAGAACTTGCACGAATAGGATCCGTTTACCCTAAAACTCTCTTAAGCCATGTCGTGAAACGTATTATACGTAAATTGTGTACGCCGCCTCATTTGACTCGAGGTGGGCCCACTACTCCCTAATTTCCTCATATGGCTCCACTTGGTTTATTTCCGTACTATAATTTGAGGAAACCTTTGGACATCACCCCGGCTACTAATAATAGATGTTTTAACCAATACCGTGAATCCAAGGCATGATCTTCCTTCTCAAAAGCTTGCAAATGTTTTTCCAAAGTATTCATTTTTCTCTAAAAACCATGTTTTATAATATTGAAAGCCTTAATGACCTAAGCGACGATTACGGTTCTATGATGATAATGATGATGCTAGAGATGAGAAAAAGGATATGACGAATATGTCAAGGATATGTTCTCACTACGAATAAGACGATACGAAATGTTAAGCTATTGTTGAATAAATGTTTTATAAGGCTCAGGATCTTATTCCATGCTTCCTCTTAATGTCATCTTTCCTTGATAGTCGCGCCTTATGATATTAGTTCCTTGAAGGCGAGACATGACAATGGTGATTACTCCATAATGCGATCGGAGGTTCCCGACCTTATGTCACTCCGATAACGTTATAGCTTTTGATTGGGCTCCAATGCATGCTTATGATGGATGCTATACCGCGCCTAGATGGCCGGGCATGTCACCGCTACGGCGGCAGCTATTGGATGATTAAACCGCTCCTAGATGGCCGGGCATGTCACCGCTTATGCGGGCTGCGATGTATATACCGGTCCTAGAGGGCCGGGCACGACCACCACTAGTGGGCGGCACGAGGTAATTACCCCGGACGGGGGAGGCCCGGACGCGGGCTAATGATGTTATGTGACCCAGACAGGCTATGATGCCTTACGTAATGTAGACAGATTATGTATGTATGTATGTAAGGATAAAGGTAAGCATGCATGATTCCGCCCTCAGGGGCAGACAGTTACAGCCATGTTTCTATTTACATCTCTGGTATTGTTTCTTTATATTACTGTTCTTGTTCCGCTTTTGCTATCATGCTATGATTTATGCCTTACGTACTCGGTACATTATCGTACGCGTCCTATTGCGGACGCTGCGTTTCATCTTGCGCGCGTAAGCGGGCTGAAGGACTTGACTCTTAGGAGCTCTCCGGCGGTTCATTGAAGTGCTCCGGTTGCTACGACCCACGGCTTGTTGGTACGCCTGTGTACATATTCGGGCACAGCATAACCTGGCCCTCTCTGTTATCATATGTATGTTGTTTAGAGGCTCGTAGACAATCATGTATGGTCGGGTATTTTGTATTTACGGATGATCCTCTCTGATGTATATCAAGTTAGCAAAGCTTATGTAAACTTACTATGATAGTAGTAATTAATGAAATAGCAGTAATAAAAATTTAAATGGCCCATTTAGCAACAAGAGTACGATATGAGGTGTGGGGTGCTCGGTACAAGTATTGGGTACCCGTCGCGGCCCTAGTTGGGTCGTGACAACATGGATTTCTAGTTATTAGATATTGTTGCTAATGTTAGCATATTTTATATAGTAGCTCTTTTATTTTCTTGTCTTTATTTCTGTTTCTAGGAGTTTTTTTTTTAATATTTGATTTCATTTCCTCTGTAAATATTTGTTTTTTAATTAAAAAAAAAGGTCCATTTGTTGATTGAAAGTTCATTTCTGTACAGCTTAATTAACCCCATCCCCTTTGATAGGTCTATTTGTTGATTGAAAGTCCATTTGTTTACTTGCACAACTGAAAGTCTGATTTGTTATATCCTACCATAATCTTCAAAATGATAAAATCTTTGTCTGCAAGCAAGTGACTTGAGTTAACTGTCCTTGAATGAATTCATGTTGATGTGTGCTTTTGTCTGTTTGTGCTACATGTATCCCTTTCCGGAATTTAAAAGTTCAAGTTGGTCTTTGCTTTACTGTCATGAAAATAAATCATGCGAGGGATAAAACCTGAGAAGCATAAGGTCTATTTGCCACTTTGTCTTCCTCTGCCAGTGTCAATAAAACCAAATCTGGATAGCTGTATTTCCAAACGGAATATGGGCATGTTTAGTTAGGTATGTAAGTGTGAAATAATTATGTTAAGAGGTTGCCACTTGGGTATCATGAGGCAAGGATGTGACTTACCAAGGGCTAGCGAAAGGTAAGGAAAGGCTTTGAGTTTGTCATTTTAGCCTAGTATTATTGATCCTAGGCTACTGGGGTGTCACAACCCAAAATTGCTTAGTCGTGCGGGCACCTACCATTTCCTACCTTGGTAGGCGAACCCTTTCCCAAATCATTAATTCAACAACAATGAAGTAAATAGGATAATAGAAATATAAGTCTCAACGTAAATATAAATAAGTGTGGAATACAATACTAATACAACCCCAAGGAATCTGGTCTAAAGCCAGTACAAGAGCCACTACTACATCACTACAAGTCTGGAATAAACAAGTCTCAAATGTGAAATACTGTCGCAGAATAACAAGATAAGACGAGTAATAATGAAGAGTCTCCGGGATACGGATCCACCAAAGTGCTCACCCTAGACACTCGATAGCAAAGGCCTCGGGAATCAGTCGCAAGGAAGAGATGTTGAACATGTCACGTACTCTGCACTCATAAAAGAATGCAACAACATAGTATCAGTACAAACACTATGTACTAGTAGATGTCATAGGCTGACAACAGTTAGCTAACATATATAAAGGAAGAGACTGAAGAATAGACATGCTCACAATCAAGTATAAACACAACATAACTCAAGAATAGCAACTCAAGTACAGAAAGATCAAATAGCGTATAGAAAGATCAAATAGCCGAATCATAGCCTATGGTGAAGCACCTAAACACAAGCCTGCCAACTATCCCACAATTCCTCAGAATAACCACAAACACAAGTACAACCAATAAATCCGATCAATAAATGTAAAATGAGATGATGATAATGAATCATATGCAATGTAATGATATGCAATAGCCAATGTAATCTCCGTACACACATGCTCCGGGTGGAATAGGTCTACGCCTCGATAGTCATGATCCATGGGGGACCCGCGAAGTCCATGTACCACTCTCGTGATCCCGGCAAAGACCTCGGGCATCATACACTCTCTCGACCACGGTACAGACCTCGAGCATCATACACTCTCTCGATCCAGGTACAGACCTCGAGCATCGGCCTCTCATCGCTCTCATCATCATCAGTACAAGGCCTTAGCTCATATCATTGTATCATGAAAGATGAGAATGAGTGCAACGCATAATATCAATGATCAATGATAACATATCAAATCGATCGTGCCACACATGGACACATATCTCTATATCAATAACAAGTCAAGTTCTTTCCTCTATCCAAGATAATAACCAATAAGTGAAGGATAGTTGTTTCACAATCACGATATGCCAACTAAGTATTAAGTCTAGTATCAAACACATGGCAACAAGCCAATAGATCACAACAAGGCAACAAGCCCAGAATCAAACAACAGTACCAACCTAGGTAATCCATTCCAACTTCATACCCGAAGGCATAACATGTTTTTTCCAACAATCACTGACTCTACATATGCTTCGCTAACCGAAGTCTAATAATAAGGTAAGCCGTAACCTACCCGGCAGCCGAGCGAGAGCCACGAACTATCAAACCTTCACCTTGCCTTTCCGGAGAGCATCTAAGTACTCAAAGTCTATCCATTATTGAATTCTAAGTTAGTAGTAAGAAGCAACGATACCCATATTGCTATACTATCTTTTGAATCAAAATCAACTACGAAAAAAGGCAAAACGGGTATTTCAAAAGTGAAGTTGGCAACCCAAAATTCTAGAGGTTCAATCCTACTATTCAATTGCTAAATTAACTCAAGATTAGGTCAATTTCATCATTCAAGTCAAAACCCCCAATTTGGGTATAAACCCTAACTTTTAAACTTCCAATTCATCAATATAAATGGAAGATTCAAGCCTATTAGTTACTAATTTATCAAATTCCATGCTTGGATTAATCAAATCCACCAAAAAAAACCTCATTTAGAATGACTAAAACTCAATTAATGAAGCAAACATCAAAACCCATCTTTCTTCTTAAGTTCTATAGATTTTCTAGCATGGATTCAAGCTTAGAAAAGGTAAAAGAATGAAATCTAGGTTAGAGAACTTACCCTCAAAAGAATTATGGTTGAAACCTCCCAAAATCACCTTAAGGATGCTTAAGAACAATAAATGAAGGGATAGGAAATGAAGGGTTTTAACTAGGAAATAAATAGGATTCTAGTCCCATCATTCGCTGTAGCGGTTAGCCGTTCGCTACATCAGCCTCCTCTCGCTGTCACGAGTCCGCCACAGTGGATCCCCGTTCACGGTGGCGACTCATCACAAACCCCACACACTCTCCATAGCGGCCAGTCATCGCTACAGCGGGACAGCTACCGCGCACATGGTGCCACTGCGGCGGACACCAGACACTAGAATAATCCTAGTTTTTCACTAACTCAATCCCAAAATTCGGCAATCACCCAAGACCTCCCAGATACAAACCAGACATGCAATCATACATAAAAATACATTACAGACTCACTCGTGGTCTCAAAATTCCCAAAGGAGGTCTATTTCATGGTCAACACCCAATGGCCTAAGACCAACGTTTTAACCAATAACTCAAAATGATTCCGAGTGCCTCAGGAACCGAACTAAAAATCTCACCGAGTCATAATAGACCATCCGAACCTCTCAAAATCGACGGATTTATGAAAAAAGTCTGTTTACCGAAAAGTCAATTATTGGTCAAATATTTTTCACTTTAAGGCTCTATTTCACATAAGTCATCATAAAACTCACTCGACTACCTCGGGAACCCATATCTGCGTGTCAAAATTGTACTAATAGGGCTCAAGGAAGGGTCAACGGGGTAAATGGTCAAAAGTTCTATAACGACCAAACGGGTCGTTACATCAGATACCAATTAAACAATGTCTCATCCTCGAGTGACAAGGAAGGAACAGGGGAAAAGTACCAGAGTCTGTAAACAATTGGGGATATCTGGGATGCATATTAGGCTCGATCTCCCATGTGGCCTCCTCAACAAGACGAGTCTTCCATTGCACCTTAATAAAAGCTATCTCCTTAGAGCTCAACTTTCTAACCTGACTATGTAAGGGCGCAATAGGATCCTCCTCGTAGGACAGATTCTCATCAAGCAACACAGAATCCCAACGACTGATATAAGACCGATCTGATTGGTACATCTTCAGCATAGAAACATGAAATACCGAATGAACATCTTACAGGCCTGGTGGGAAGGCTAACTCATAAGCAACATCACTAATACGAAGAAAAATCTCGAATGGACCAATATACCACGGGCTCAACTTGCCTCTCTTCCTAAATTACATAACACCCTTTATGGGTGAAATCTTCAGAAAAACATGCTCACCCTCCATGAATTCTAGATCCCGGACCTTCCTGTCCGCATACATCTTTTGCCGACTCTAAGCTTCTAGAAGTTATTCCTGAATATGCTTCACCTTGACCAAAGACTCCCTCAGTAAATCTGTACCCCAAGGTCGAACCTCAAAAGCATCAAATCACCCAATAGGAGAACGACACCTCCTACCATATAAAGCTTCGAATGGTGCCATATCAATACTCGAATGGTAGCTATTGTTGTATGCGAACTCTGCCATGGGTAAGAAGTGGTCCCCATGATGACTAAAATTAATAACACAGGCTCTCAACTTATCTTTAAGCACCTGGATAGTCCGCTCGGACTGACCATTAATCTGAGGATGAAATGTGGTGGTAAGGTCTAACTGAGTATCCAACTCAGCCTGCAACATCCTCCAAAATTTGGAGGTAAACTGAGTATACCTCAATCGAAAATGATAGAACTAGGAACCCCGTGCAATCGCAGTACCTCACGGATGTAAATCCTGGCTAACCTCTCCACTTTATAAGCAATCTGAACTAGGACAAAATGAGCAGATTTAGTCAACCTATCAACAGTAACACTAACTGGATCAAACTTGCCTAAGGTCTTCGGAAGACCCACAACAAAATCCATGGCAATCCTCCCCCACTTCCACTCCGGCGTCCTCTGAAGTACACCACCAGTAGTGCTGTCTCAAATCACGGTACATCTTAGTTACCCATGGATGAATAGAATACACGAGCTATAAGTCTCCTCCAATACCAATCGAATCAAACCACCCACATGAGGAACGCACACACGTCCATTGATCCTCAAGATCTCCTTATCATCAATGTTACACCTCGCATTTTGTACATTTGAATATTCCGAGTTAATGGCGGGAAGTTAAGGACAAGGTTATAAATTTTTTTTAGAATGTATAAGTTGCGTATTCATCCCTTTTATTGGAATGGAGCATTAAGGGTAAATTCGGGATAAGGAGGAATTGGAGGCTAAAAGTTGAAAAAGAATTTTCATGAAATGGCCAAAAGGCCTAAGTGGCCGTGGACCCCACCCCATGTTTGGCCAATATTTTCATGCCATGAAATGGCACATGTGTACACAATATATTTGTGGGAGTTTAAAATATATATGGACAAAGATGACCATGCCAGCCTAAGAATTAATCTTTCATGACTTGAAGAAGAATCTAGAAAATTTGAGAAAAATTGGAGGGAAAAAAGGGGCACATGACCGGTCATGTGCCCATGCCTCTATATATATATATATGAAAGTCATGAAAAAATAAGCCAACTTATCATTTAACTTCAAGAAAATTCAAGAAAAATGGAAAGAAAGAGAGGGGTTCGGCCAAGGGGCTGGCCGAACTGCCCTTTGAAGATGATCAGGGAAAAAATATTTTTCTTCTAGTTTTCCACTAATTGGGAGGTCCTCGTCGACGTGGAGTAGTCGTTGGAACAAGAAAACTATCCGTCCTTGCAAATGGAGTCTTGGCCGAGGAGGAGGATTGAAGGGAAAAGGTAAGGTTCTATCCTTTCTTGCATGTGCTATGGGCATTTGAGTGTGTTGTGATGTGTTGAAATGGATGAAATTCGTAAAAGTTGTGTGTGTGTGTGGATGTTAGCCGGAGGTATGGGTGGTTTGTGTAGAAAAGATGAACTAATGTTATTTAGTGTTCTAGTGATGTTGTTGTGGATATTATGGTGAGAAATGAATGTTTGATGACTCATGTTGAAGTTGTAGGGTTGCGTGCTGTTTTGGGAAAATTAATATGATTTTAATATGCTTTCTTGAATTCATGAAAATAGTGTTGTAAGTGTATGGATTATTGGCGTCATTAATGAATTTGGAAGGAAGAAATATATTGTCGTTGTTCCTATGGAAATTGGTGATTTCGGGTTCTATGGCATATTGTTTGGAATGTTCCTAAATTATGTTTGAATGATCTTGGATTGGTATTTGAACTTGAGAGCATTGGTATTGAATTGATCATATGTAGTTTATTTGAATATAAATGAAATGTTGTCGAATGATGTAGAAAGGAATTATTGATGTTAGAATGCGTTTTGAATCACTTATGGATATTGTTGGTATGGTTGTTGGTTTGGTTGTTGTTGGTTTGGCCGGGTTGAATTCCCGGATTATTGTTGATTAAAATTTGCCGAGTTAGATTCTCGGGGATGGTATATTTACAGAGGAGATCTTTGCGAAATTCAGCGGGATATAAATGAATTTGTTTGAAGGATTGAGATAAGTATATGGTGATGAGTCTAATGATTATGTCAACTCTCTTGAATGTAGACTAACAAGTTTGGATGGATAAGCGTAGCTAGTAAGGCGCGGCACAGGTATGTTAAGGCTACGCCCTTTCTTTCCATGGCATGATTCATACGTGAGACATGTTAAAAGCTTCCATAACGTTCTCATTTTCAAACGTTAGAAGTAATGGTTCTAAGGCATGATTTCCTTCTTAAAAGTTTGCAAATGTTTTCCAAAATATTCATTTTTCTCCAAAAACCAAGTTTGATGATTTTGAAAGCTTTTATGACTAAAACGACGAACATGATTTTATGATGACAAGGACGATGCCAGACATGAGAAAAAGTCTATGACGAATACGTCAAGGATATGTTCTTACCATGAACATGACGATATGGAATGTTAAGCTATTTCTTGGATAATGACTATTTTTTTTAAAAGGTTCCAAAGTATATGAAATGATATGTTATGATCTCGTTTTATGTTTCCGTGAAGTTACTCTTCATTGATAGTCTCGCCTTATTGTCCTAGTTCCTTCAAGGTGAGGCAAGCGCCCATGGTTATTCCATAACATCATCGGAGGTTACCGACCTTACGTCACTCCGATAGGTATGACTTTCCTTGGGCTCTCATGCATGCTAAATATGTACATGGGGGGAGGGAGGGGATACATGGGGATATGGGAAAGGGACACATGTTGCGCTACAGGCGCGTTGCCACCTGGTCAGCTGGCGTTATCATCCCGGACGCGGGATGCCCGGACGCGGGATATATGGGTGAGCCGACGTATTTCGGCGCTATGTGGGTGAGCCGACTTGTTCGGCGCTATGACATGATATGACCGGATAAGCATGCATGGCATCCCCCCTCAGAGGCATTCACATGTACAGGTTACAGCTTTACGTGATATGATCCATATGTACGAATTCTGACTTTACATGATATGTTCCATACGTACGAGTTACGAACATACATGTGACATGTTCCATATGTACACTTACTCCCCACACATGATATGTCTCATATGTACGGATACTCTCTCTCACACATATGCTCACATCTCATACTGTTGTTGCACATGATTACGTCTCTTTCTATGTTACCATCCATGCCTTGCATACTCGGTACATTGCTCGTACCGACCCTTTTTTGTGGGGCGCTGCGTTTCATGCCGCGCAGGTACAGCCAAACGAGTACAAGCCATTATAGAAGATGACCCAGCGAAGTTGGCAAGCTCCATTTGCCCTGGAGAGTTGCCGAGTCGGCGTACATGTGCTATGATTTCTAATCTCAGCTAGAGACTTTGCAGACAGAGTCGTGGGTCTAGAGTGGCAGTTTTGAAAACGGTCCCACTAGCCGATATGTTTTTATTATACATTATGTTATAGAGTCCTTACGCTTACAGACTGTATTTAATTTGAGAAACAACAGGAAGATCTTGAAAATTTTACTATGTATTTTACGTTCATTTGATTTAAGAATCCAAAGAGGATATGTGAGTAATAAGAGTCCGCGGGTTCGCTCGGCTCCGAATATGGGGTCGGGTGCCCATCACACCCTAGTAAGATTGGGGTGTGACAATCAAGCATGACCTCCTTTGCCTAACCTCTCAAAACCTTATCACGAATCTTACATAACTGAGCATCATCAAACTATTGAGCCCTGATCTGATCCAAGAGAGATGACCTCGCCTCAACACATGCTAAAACTCTACCCTGATCTGAAATATAAAAACACACAAGACAGTTAGCTAGAGTTTGAACCTCCATGTCTAAAGGACGGTCCGAAGCAATCAACCGAGCTAAACTGCCAATACTCACTGCCTTTCAGCTATATGTATTAGTTACCACATTAGCTTTACTCGGATGGTAAAGAATAGTGATTTCATAATTCTTCAGTAGCTTCATCCATCTACGCTGCCTAGAATTGAGATCCCTCTGACTGAACACGTGCTGAAGGTTGCGATGATCCGTAAATATATCACAATGGACCTCATATTGATAGTGCGTCCAAATCTTCAAAATGAAGACTACCGCTGCCAACTCCAAATCATGAGTAGGGAAGTTCTTTTCATGGATCTTCAATTGCCTAGAAGCATAGGCAATGACCTTGCCCTCTTGCATCAACACGGCACCCAAACCAACACGGGGCGTCTCATAATAAACTGAGAAATCCTTACCCTCCACGGGTAATGCCAAAATAGGGGTTGTAGTCAACAAGGTCTTGAGCTTTTGGAAGCTCTATTCACAAGCATCGGACCACTGGAAAGGAACATCCTTCTAAGTCAATCTGGTCAGGTGAGAAGCAATAGAAGCAAACCTTTTCTCGAACTGACGGTAGTAACTAGCCAAACCCATGAAGCTATGGATCTCACTTACTGTAGTGGGCCTTCTCTAATCCCTACCGGCCTCAATCTTCTTGGGATCAACCATGATCCTGTCCTTTGAGATGAAGAAGGATGCGGGCCGTAGTGTCTTGGAATACTCGATTAGACATGATCTCAGGGTGAGTCTGGGCTGGCCCTCTACCTACCCCAGCTGCCTGCACCCTAGCGGGCTGGTGCTCTGACTGATGCTCTAAACAAGCTGATCGAGCATGCCTCTGTCCAGCCTCAAGGGCCCTGCCCCTGTTCGGTGCAACACTACGGCCTCCAGCTCAGCCGCGGCCTCTAGCCTGTCCTTGTCCTCTTGTGTCGACCCCAACAACGGGCTCGAGCACCTATTCTCTCATGATCGTAGCTCGTGTTCTCACCATCTGTGAGAGAATAGAAAGGAATGAGATACCAATTTGAAAAAAGTAGCATGAAAAAATCAAAGAATTTGAAGTTTCTTAAATGTCCCATAGCCTCTCGCGGATAAGTACGGAGCTCATCGTACCAAACCGTAAGACTTTACTAGATATGCTCTTATACTTATTGTCACGACCCAACCGGAAGGCCGCGACGGGCACCCGGTGCTAACCCACCCGGGCACCTCTTATCATACTTCACATTTACATCTAGGTGAGCCATATAGCTAAATCATACTTTTATCCTCATTCATACTATTTTCATTGGGCAACAATGCATTTATATCATCATCAACAACTATGCCCACAACAATGTACATAAGCCGACGAGGCTAACAAAATGATATCCAAAATATAGGCCGACAAGGCCAAACATATCTAACCATATACACATGTCTACGAGCCTTTAAGGAGAGTATGTCATATCATATAGGCGGGATAGGACCCCGCCATGCCCATAAATATGTACACAAAAGAATGAATCTCAAAAGCTGTAGCTCCGAATGAAATGGAGCTCCGCTATGTAGTCCCTCAGTAATGAACCCCTCTATCAATTTAGTCTCTCCTGCTTCAAACCACCCAATTGAGGATCTACACTTTCGCCCATATAAAGCCTCATACGGTGCCATTTGGATGCTAGAATGATAACTATTATTATAAGCAAATTCAATAAGGGGTAAATGATCATCCGAATTACCTCCAAAATCTAACATACATGCCCGTAACGTATCCTCGAGGGTCTGAATGGTACGTTCAGCTTGTCCGTCAGTCTGCGGATGAAATGCCGTGCTAATGCTCACATGAGTTCCCAAACCCTCTTAGAAGGACTTCTAAAAATTAGCTGTAAACTGAGTTCCTCTATCAGAGATAATAGATACTGGAACACCGTGAAGTCTCACTATCTCTTTAACATAAAGCTTTGCATAATCTTCTGCCACATATGTCGTTCTGACTGGTAAGAAATGTGCTGACTTCATTAATCTATCCATAATCACCCATATAGAATCATACTTAACTCGAGAACGGGGTAAGCTTGTAATGAAGTCCATGTTAATTACTTCCCACTTCCAAGTTGGGATTTCTATAGCTTGCAACAATCCGCCCAGATTTTGGTGCTCGATTTTCACTTGTTGACAGTTGGGACATTGAGCTACGAATTCTGCTATATCTTTCTTCATCCCATTCCACCAATATATAGACTTAAGATCATGATACATTTTTGTTGCTCCGGGGTGGACAGAATAACGGGAACAATGGGCTTCCCTCAATATCTGGTGGCGTAACCCTGCCACATCAGGAACACATAATCTGCCTCGGCATCGGAGAACTCCGTCTCCTGAGATCTCAAATGATGACTCCTCCTTCTGAGGGAGTGTATCTCTGTAATGCATTAGCATGGGATCTTCGTATTGTTGCTCTTTCACTTTCATTACTAGCGACGAGACTGCTGAATTCTGAATGGTAGTTCCCCTGCTACCTAAGTCCACTACTCGAACTCCTAGGCTAGCTAACCGCTGGAGTTCATGAGCCATTTCTCTTTTCTCTGGTCGTACATCACACAAACTTCCCATGGATCTGTGGCTAAGAGCATCAGCCACAACATTTGCCTTTCCGGGTGATATAGGGATATCAACATCATAATCTTTTAGCAATTCCAACCATCGTCATTGCTGCAAATTCAACTCTTTTTGCTTGAAGATATACTGAAGGCTCTTATGATTTGTGTAAATATCCACATGAACACCATACAAGTAATGTCTCCACATTTTTAATGCATGAATCACTGCAGCCAATTCAAGGTCATGGGTTGGATAATTCTTTTCATGTTTTCATAATTGCCTTGAAGCATACGCAATCACCTTACCATGTTGCATCAATACACAGCCTAACCCAACGCCCGAAGCATCACAATAAACAACATAACCTTCCAATCCCTCCGGAAGTGTCGGGGCCAAAAGGCGAAGTCAATCTATCCTTTAGCTCTTGGAAACTACGTTCACAAGCATCTCGTCCATTGAAAATTTCTTTGATTTACGGTTAGCTTTGTGAGTAGCACAAATAGAAGAAAAACCTTCAACAAATCTCCGTAATAACTTTAAGCCCGGTAAAGCTACGAACCTCCGTAGGAGTCGTGGCCTTGGCCAAGTCTTCATGGCCTCAATCTTTTGGCTATCTACCCGAATACCATCGGCTGAAACAATGTGTCCCAAAAATGTCACTGAGTTCAACCAAAACTCGCACTTAAACAATTTTGCAAACAATTCTCGAGTTAGAAGAACTCTAAGGACAGTACACAAATGATCCGCATGTTCTGCCTCGGATCTAGAATACACCAAGATATCATCGATGAATACAATCACAAATAAATCTAGGAAAGGCCTGAACACATCGTTCATCTAATCCATAAACACTGCGGGTGCATTAGTTAGCCCAAATGACATCACCCGAACTCAAAATGGCCATATCTTGTTCTCAAGGTCGTCTTAGGGATATCTTTCTCTCTAACTCTCACTTGATGATACCCGGATCTCAAATTTATCTTTGAAAACTATTTGGCACATTGTAATTGATCAAATAAGTCATCAATCCTCCGAAGAGGATATTTATTCTTAATCGTCACCTTATTCAGTTGTCGATAATCAATGCACATTCTCAATGAGCCATCTTTCTTTCAGACAAACAATATGGGTGCTCCCCACGGGGATGAACTAGGCCTAATAAAGCCTTTCTCAAGTAAGTCCTTCAATTGCTCCTTCAACTCTTTCAATTCTGCGGGAGCCATTCTATAAGATGGAATAGATATAGGCTTGGTGTCTGGCAACACATCAATAGCAAAATCAATCTCCCGCTCGGGAGAAAGGCCTGGAAGCTCTTCTGGGAATACATCCGAAAACTCATTCACATACGGGAACTGACTGAAGAGTTGGCGGTTCAGCTTCTACATCTTGAACCCGAACTAGATGATAAATGCGACCCTTTGTGATCATTTTCCTTGCCTTAAGATAGGAAATAAGCCTACCTTTTGGTGACGCAAAGATTTTCTTTCCATTCTAAAATTGGTTCTCCCGAAAATTGAAAACGAACCATTTTCATTTTACAATCAACATTGGCGTAGCAAGAAGCCAACCAATCCATGCCCATAATAACATCAAAATCCATCATTTTTAACTCATGTAAGTCAAGCATAGTATGATGGTCACAAATCACAACTATACAACTTCTATATACTCGGCTAGCTATTGCCGATTCACCAACGGGTATAGACACCTCAAAAGGTTTGATCGACTCTAGTTTGACTCTAAACCGACCCGCAATATACGGAGTAACATATGACAATGTCGAGCCCGAATCTATCAAAGCATATACATCATGAGAAAATACCGATAATATACCTATAACAACATCAGGAGAAGACTTAAGATCTTGGCGTCCAGCCAAAGCATAAATACGGTGCTGAGGACCGCTAGAATTCGGGACTATCCCTCTGCCTCTACCATGAATGACGACGCATGCGAACCCGGCCCCATAGGGCGTATAGATGATGAAGATCCTCATACCGACCCTGAAGGCCGGGTCCTACCTCTACCACCAACTTAGGGCAATCACGCATAATATGGCCCGGTCGACCACATGAATAGCAAACCTGCGAACCCAATCGCACCGACCCCAATGTAACTTCCCACACTGGGAACATCGTGGCATAGGTGGTCTCGCCTGACCCGAATCACCCGTGAATTGAGATCCTGAAAAGCTCTGACTCGCCCTGGAATGAGTAGATCTATCAAATCTCTGGCCTGAAAATCGTGGAGGCTCACTCGTCATAGAATGGCCTGAATTCCTCAAAAATTGTTGTCTGTGCCGGCCGCTATGCTCACTCATCGGACCCGAAGATCTATCCCTCTTGTTATACCCTCTATCATGTTCACGCTCACTTCTTTGTTGTTGTAGACTTTCTTCTAAATTTTGAGCATGGGCCTGAATGCGTGAAATATCCATATTGTCCTAAAGGGACGCAGTCAAGCACCTATCCACCAAATGTGGCCCTAGGCCCTTCACAAATCGGTGCACTCGGTCACCCATATCCGCTATCATGGCCGAAGCATATATAGTCAAGGAATTGAAGCAGAGACTATACTCTAAAGCACTCATGCTTCCTTGCCTCAGATTCAAGAACTTATCGGCTCTAGCTCGCCGAACCTCTAGAGGCAAATAATGTCAGAGGAAGGCATCTACAAATTCTTTCCACACCGAGGGAGGCGCATTGGCTCCCCGTGAAGCCATCCAAACCGTGTACCAATGAACCGCAACATCCCTCAATCTATAGGATGCTAACTCCAATGATTCGGTGTCTGAAGCATGTATCAACCGAAGTGTCCTCAACATTCCATCACTAAAATTCTGAGGGTCCTCATCCGGCTTTGATCCAAAGAATTTCGGAGGGTTCAAGCTAATAAAATCATGGGTCCTTGCACTAACATCCCTATCACCTTGCCTTGTACTTTGTCGCTGAGTCTGGGCAAAGAACCAATTGAGTAAGAAAATGAATGGCCTCTTTTACATCTTGGCCTGAAGCATCCGGTGGAGGAACTGGAGATGCTGGAGCTAGGGCTGAGGCTCCCTCACGCTCCTCAGAAATAGGCACTGAATGGGAGGACTGAGATTGAGCCGCATTTTGGGACTCACTTTCCTCTACAACTGTTGGCGGTGCTTTTTCAGCCCGCTTTTCTGCCACTGTTTTTCCCTTTTGGGCTGTCGTAGCCTTTCTCTTTACAGGCATTTCTGAAATACATAACACACGGTTAAGGAGAAGGAAGTTCTTATATCATAGCTCTATCGCACGATCTTATGAAGAAAGAAGGTCATTCATTCCTAAAATGCTCGCAGCTTCTTGTTTATAAGTGTGGCGCGCAACACACCCATAACCAAGACTCTATTGGACACGGCTCGTAGACACACCCTAGGACAGAACTGCTCTGATACCACTTTTGTCACGATCCAACCGGAGGGCCGCGGTGGGCACCCGGTGCTAACCCACCCGGGCACCTCTTATCATACTTCACATTTACATCTAGGTGAGCCGTATAGCTAAATCATTCTTTTATCCTCATTCATACTATTTTCATTGGGCAACAATACATTTATATCATCATCAACAACTATGCCCACAACAATGTACATAAGCCGACGAGGCTAACAAAATGATATTCAAAATATAGGCCGACAAGGCCAAACACATCTAACCATATACACATGTCTACGAGCCTCTAAGGAGAGTATGTCATATTATATAGGCAGGACAGAGCCCCGCCATGCCCATAAATATGTACACAAAAGAATGAATACCAAAAATTATAGCTCCGAATAAAATGGAGCTCCGCTATGTAGTCCCTAGGTAATGAAGCTATGGATCAAGTCTGTCTCCCTGGCCACCTGCGGGCATGACGCAGCGTCCACAAACAAAAGGACATCAGTACGAAGAATGTACTGAGTATGTAAAGCATGATCAACATCATTATGAAAGCATAATAGACAACATATGAAATAGCATAGGATGGGAGATAGTAGTATCATCGTCGTAAACACTTACTTGCTCTTCATAGGGACTTCCCTTTCTAATGCGTGATTATGTACATACATCTATAGCCGTATCCGAACTCATTTATATTCCATATCCATATTCGCTTTCGTAGTCATATTTCCATTCATACTCGTATTCATTTACATATTCATATTCATATTCATATCATATACATATTATATACATATCACACACATATCATATACATAGCATACCCGACCATGAAGGTTCGGTGTTTCATATACCTGGCCCTACTAAGGCTCAGGGTCATACATATATATATATACCAAGGCTATATATTATCCGCACGCATATATATATATGCACGTGTAATATATATATACATATCTATTCTACCCGGCCATATAAGCTCGGGGTTTCATAGTAGCCATACATAGGCACATATACATAAAAGCTCATAGGCATCTTTAGCATCATTACTATCGTCGTTCATTACATCTATCCCTGGAGGATTACTCATCATATAAGGAATTTAATACAGTTGTAACATATCGAGAATCATGAGCTTGGTAGCTTTTAGAGATCGAATCATTTGGAGGACATCATAGGCTCATAGAAGAATAGATATGTGGCCAAGGAACCATGCCTTATGAAAGAAGGGTTAGCCAACTATTCTATCACTTGCATGTTCTTCTTCAATGCTCACGTTTCTACCTTCATTAGAGTTATACTGTCATTAGAAAATCGATAGCTTGGCATACATGACTAAAGCTAGAGAAAATTGAACAGCATCTCCTTTATTTATACGACTTTCTACATATCATTTTTCAACTCCCAAACATCAATAATAACATTCACAACATCATAACAATAGTCTTTATTCACCTACATTATCCTTACTTCTCAATTCACTTCCAATCATCCATATCCATGGTCATAGCACACGATTACATTCATTCATATACAATGTATATCCCATGTTCTTAACATCGTTTATAACATAACCATAATCACAACACATCAAGAATCATGACTCAATCCAAGCTATTACTCAAAAATGACACTATTCCCACATTCATGACCCATTTTCTATATCCTTCTACAATCCAAGTGTTTCAACTTTTCAATACCTTAAACAATATGGAAATACCATAAAACTTACCTTATATGGTGTAGGAATGAACCTTGGGTGGAAACACATCACTTGAGCAAAACCCTAGTTTCACCTTCACTTGGATTTCTTGTCTTGGATGAACTTTAATGAGTTTCTTACACTTGGTTTGATGAAGTTGATCACTAATATCTCTTGAATTCTTGTGGGAGAAGTGTTCTAGAGAGTTCTAGAGAGAAGGGGTGTGAAGAGGAAATAAAATGAAATGAACTTGGTCCCTTATTAATAATACACAATTCAGTCCCGACCAATTTCTACGGACCAACATACGGTCCGTATAAATTATACTGACCGTATGTCTGGCCGTAGATTTGGTCCAGTGAGGTATGCTAAACTGGGCTGATTATACGGCCAAACATACGGCCAGTATAATTTATACGACCAGTATGTTGGGCCGTATAATGCCAGTTCTCCCGAACTCATTCTCGTTGACTCGTTTGATCTCCAATCCTTATGGAACTTTCTTGACACTTATTTATCACCTCATTAAAAATCTAAGGGATGTTATAACTCTTCTCCAAAGCATCATTAAATCATCATTAACTTGTTACTCCTAAATCCTTTCCGATACATATCGTATGCCTTGCCTTATCTTGGCAAACTTTCTCCTCTTACCTCGAATATCTTTGAGATCTTAATTATGGTCATCAAATTTCATTCCTTACTTATTGAAATATCATATACTTTGTGCTCTTCGTTAGCCTATTCACTGTGCATTAACGAAAATTTTTTCGAGGTGTAACACTTATAGACCGGGTAACCTAGGGCTCTGATACCAACATGTCACGACTCAAAATCACTTTGTCCTGCGGGCACCTACCATTTCCTACCTTGGTAGGTAAATGTCATGTCCCGAACCATGGCCTGAGCGTAACACGACACTCGGTGCTATACTGCATGTGACCGAGCGAACTACATGGCTTGCTGAATCATCATGAGGCATACATGAGCGAAAATATAACGTGAATACATGATGAGCCTTCATAAAACATGAAAAGTCATAATAGTAGATAAACTAGTTGTTTAAATCATGATTTCAGAAATAACATGAATAATGCCAAAGATGGCAAAATAATCTGGATATCTGACATGACATGACTGATTAACTAGTCTATAAAACTTCTAACATGAGTTTAACGTGAAAACATACTTGCTGGGACAAGCTCCCCCAGCGTACCTTTAATGCATAAATAACATACGTAAGATAGCTGACTAAACCCCGAATGAGGTGGGGCTCACCAATAGGCTGATACACGTGAAGTCCTAATGAGCAGATACGTCGTCCTGTAAATCAGTGCCTGCATTGTGAAATGCTGGCCCCCGGGCAATAAAAGGGGACGTCAGCACATTGAATGTACTGGTATGTAAAGAAACTTAATGAAATAACATGGGGAATGAAATAACATGATAAGAAGTGAAAATAAAAACCTGAACATGAGCATGAACATGAATACATATATATACATAACGTGAGTAAAACATGGTAAGTAGGGAGAGCATTTCATAACCGACAACATGAAATGTAATCACCACGTAAAACGCAGAGTCTGGTACCTCGCTAGACCAGCAGAGCCCCCATACCTTGCCAGGGTATAAGTTGTAACGTACCTGTTGGATCCATTCAATGGAAAATTAAGGAATCGTCCTCACTGGGCGGAGCGATCCTTATCCTACGGTGGCTACATAGTTTCAGGCTATTTGAAGGATTGAAGTGCATAGATTCTTTAGGTATGGAGGTAGAGAGAGAATAAATAGTCTCTTAGGGTTTAGAATAGTGTTATGGGCGTTTTTTCTTCATAAAATAATAAAATAAGGAGTCCCAATTCGAGTAGGAAAAGACTAAAAAACGTAACCCAAAATCTGAAAATTCTGCTCTGACCAAAGACTACTAAATTAGGCATAACTCTTAGCACAAGGCTCCGTTGAGCTCCACAAGATACCTTTGGAAAGATATTCCAAAGGGATACAACTTTCATGTTTTAAGTTTTCTCAAATTCTCAACGAATCAAGAGGTTATGCGCGCTCAAAGTAGGCTTGTCAACCACTTTCGTGATACGTACAAATTTTCAAATTTTCTGCTAAAACTCTAACGATACGAGTCTAACCTTAGTTCTAAGATACGGGGTGTTACAATATCTCCCTCTTAGGGTCATTCGCTCTCGAATGATAGATCATGGTTGGAATTTAGGCTGGACATGGCATGAATACATGAACGTGATGGAACATGATATGAAACATAAGAGTTCGACATGATTACGTGGGAACATGGTCATGGATCATGAGAACTGAATACGTGATTATTTGGAAACATGTACATGGGAAAATGAAACTGAGTAGTACCTACCTGAACGAGAATCGTGAAACATTTGTCCTCGATTTATAACTAGTTATTAAGAATTACTACTAACTCTAGAATTTATAAAAATTATGGCAGGACTTCCTTCGTAATTCGGACTCTCGCGACATTCCTCAAACGCCTGCCGGCTAACTAAAGTATGAACACAAACCTCACAAGGTATCTTAATACGCATGATGTGATATAACATGATTACTGAACCTTGAATATGGCTGACATGTACACTGGGCTGGCCTGAACACATGGATATTGGCTGAATGATTACATGATTACTATGCATAGGGTTTGGAAGAAAATTCGTAGGCACGAATGACATGAGTACTGGAAAATAGGCACGAACATGACATGATTACCTGGACATGAGGAGCATGACGTGGGACTTAAATACCTGAAGACTGGCTGGCATGAATACATGAGTGCTAAACTGTCATGAGATACGAATACGTGTAAACATGAATATCATAACATGAGATCTGAATGTTGAAAACATGATTGTTACAGCAGGAGATTTGAATACTTAGCGCGGGTAGGATCTGAACACTCAGAGACTTGATCAAGGACGTTTGTATGTCACCACGGTAGACATATGAGATAAGAGCACAACTTAGGCCTTGAATGAAATCGCAAATTGGTGTGAATGAGACAAACTTGAGTCACATAACAAAAATATGATCCTAACATATAGCATAAACTCTATCATGGGCATAACCTGAATACATCGATTCTGCGTAGAATACTTTTGAGATGAGCACTATAGAGCACCTTAAAGGATCTTACTTTGAAATTAGAACGTGCCTTACTTCAACCTTACCTTGTTCTCTCTGAAACATAGATATGAATACCTTGGATCATCTTGACTATTATCGTGGGGAGGGGTCATAAATGATTGAGGAAAATGAATTATAGGTACGAATCATATGAGACACTTTGTTTTAAAAGCATAGACATGACATGGGTACCTCGAACAAGAATGACATAACATGGAACATGCATACCTGGAAACATGACTAATATAACATAAAGCGTGGATACATGGACAGCATGACTCGAGACATAGGGGCATGAGAATCATGACGTTTACATGAGTACTTTGAAGCTACATACTCTGGCGCTTGGATATTAGGTCATGAGTATTGAAGTGAGAATAAGACATAAGTTTGTGACTGAGTGCTATTTGCAGGCTTTACTCTTGAGTTAGAGACATAGAGCACGGATAAGGTGTCACCCTTGGAACTTAGATATACTTACAAACTGGGACGTGGTTCAACATAGCTCACTCTTATAACTGTAAATCGACACCCTCATTACAAAACAAGACTCATGAAGTAGGGGAACATAGGCATGAATACGTTATTCATCAAGAACCTAAGACATAAGCAGAAAGTCACCTTGAACATTACAGGGCATATGTACTTTGGGAAAAGAAGGTCATCTTTTGTGCCAAGCTACGAGATGCTTTAAAACATTAACCAGAGAAACATAAGCACAAATTACATTGAATCGTAGGTAGGTCATCCATCTCGATCTACTTTCATGATTACCTATCACAATCATTATTATGATACCGCCACAAGTGGGATGCATGGAGAGATGAATTGCGGTACGAGTACATGGGTACGTGGATAACATAATGATTGGGGGTAAAAATAAGACATTTACCTAAGTCATTCTTCTCTTGTCCAAGGAATAGGTGCGCATTCCATAGGATTCTTAGTCTTTAATCTCATATATTACCTTCCCTTCAATCATTATCAAGGTCAACATCATAATCGAAAAGTACTTAGAAGCTAGAACGGGGATATGCGTATAAAAGCACAATAGATACGTGGGACATGAATGCCGTCTTTAACATGGGAAATGAGTACAACCTGATATGCGAAACATGAAAGAACATTCCCTTGCATAGCTTACTATCGTATGGAGTCTTAATTCTTGTATCTTAAATGTGGAGTGTAAAGCTCTAACAAGGGCATGATACAGGTATGCTAGGCATGCGTAGAGTACGTCGGGGCATAGGTACTACATAGTGCATGGATTATTCTGGAATAGGAAACGTCACACTCTTAAACCCCCTATTCACCCTAAAACTTAATATCATAACCTATTTACCTAATACTTGATCTCAACGGCATGACAAAAAATGAATTCTACACACTTTATCTTAGCTACATGAAACTGTGATCCTCTGACGTCTGTCGACTTACGATACACACAATCTATATCGGAACCTTATCATACGAACTCCCCCTTAGTTAAAAAGCTGACGTTTAAAGCCTGTGGATCTCTCGACTTAGCGATAAGTGGTCATCTAATGGTTTCACTAATTTCCTCCAAAATACCGATGACTCATTTCTTCGGCTTACTTCAAGCAAGTCTTAATTACTGGGAAGACTGGATTGCTGCAATGAACGGGTTTCTAATGTACATGACTGGCATACTCTGTCCTAACGAGTTAACTTTGTTCGCCCCGCGCGGCCTTGGGAAAACACCCCCCCCCCCCCCCCCCCCCCCCCCCCCATTTTTTTTTTTAATTTATAACTCTTAAAGGCTCTTCTTCTATAGCTTGCTCTCTTATTGCTTAGATGGTTTTCTTCTTTCACCAATTTCTATACCTTGAATTTAACTTAAACCCTTTGGGTTCTAACACGCCTTCGGTGTATTCAAACGGTTACCCACTCACTAGTGTTAACTTGACTAAGTAACTCAAATTGTACTTCTACTAACTCTACTGAAAATTTCTAATTCACTGTATCTACTCAAACTTACTTACTATGCTTCTGTTAACCACCTACTAGCATCATATTCTCTAATTATTCTCTGAGTTCTACAGTGAAACATAAGGTTATTTCTAACTTTTCCTCATCATCTGACTCTATTCTGAGGTTGTATACTCTCTTTCTGAACTATCGACATGGATCACACTTAGGTAAATTTCATCTGTCTCAAACGAGAAATTGGAACAGCTAACCCCAAACTTTCTATACACTTTCAAAATTATATCATACTATACACATCGAGGGTAAATACGTAATCACATAACCTAATAGGGAATTGTAATATCTTTTATCTCATAGTAATATCTGCTTCTTGTAGTAACTTAGTGATGTCGTACTCTTTAGGTCTAATCTGAATAAGCTTAAATAATTTAAAACTATCCCCCAGAAATTCAATATCGTCTGCTCGTGGTTTTCTTATCATACTCAGTCCCTTCTTAGTCATGTGCATAGGTCATATGGCAAAAAAAAAAAAAAAAAAAAAAAAATATATATATATATATATATATATATATATATATATATATATATATATATATATATATATATATCCTTGAAAAATTCGAGACTTTCTAGTATTACAAGTGATTTGCTCTTAGGCTATTTCCTGCTTAAAACTACCGTGGATAGTTTACGCTTACTGCGGTTAACTTCATAACATGTTACCTTGTAGGGTCCTAAATCTGACGTATCATCCTCATACTGTAGCTCCATGGTAAAAGAATCTAAATAAACTTATGTTGTAAGGTATTTAACCTACGTGTACTACCATACCAAAAATTGTCTTTAAAATAGTACTATCACCTGATAAACACACCGTGCACCATTTGGTAAGTCTTGGGTCTCGAATTTCCTGACCCCCCGCTTACGCATTTGATACGTTTGGACTTCGATGGAGAGAGAATGTTACTTACTACTCTAAGCTTCATGGCACAAGTTAGAATAATTCCTAACGACTCCATCTGAAAGCAGCACATCGATAATGATTAGATTTACATCTTCCTCATCCATTGAGTTGAGGCGTATTCGGTTGAATGGGAAACAACACACGAGTTCGAGTAATTTCAGGGAACATAGCTCTATTGCATGATCTAGATTTGAAAGAAGTGAGACAATCCTAAACGTCTTGGAGGTCAACTATTTATATGTGTGGGCGCCACACACATATAAAAGTGACCCCACTTGTCACGACCCAGCCCCGTGGGCCGTGACTGGTGCCCTACTTAGGCACCCAAACAAACTTACGAACCAAATCGTCATATTAGGACATATCCAGACTCAACAGACATTATTCGTACCGATAGCAGATAGCAGACATCACACAAATACTGAAACGAATGCTACCCTAAGCGGTCGCCCGTGCAAACTCATCATATCAAAATCAAAGCTGGCGGAAAGCACATCGCCCAGACATACACATACGTACAAACATGTGGGCCATATAGGCCATAGTAACATGCGGGGCCGCTTAAGGGCGCAAAACAGAACCACATACGAACAAACCGGACACATGACCCACAAATATGACTACAGGCCTCTACAAACGGTCAGAACATACGAACATATGACGGGACAGGGCCCCACCGTACCCAAACAGTCACAAATGTACAGAATATACATAGCAAAACATATATACCAAATGTGGGCTTCGGATCGAGGGGAGCACTCCAAAATAGCAGAATGGGAAGCCTAAACCGGAGGGTCACCCAACCGAGCGTCTGTACCTGCGAGCATGAAATGCAGCCCCCGAAGAAAGGGGGTCAGTACGAAAGAAGTACTGAGTATGTAAATCGGGGAGGTACGATAATCCAAAACATGGCCGGAGTCGAAGATAAAGAACAAATACGAAAGTAACGTATCAAACTGTGCGGAATGCAAATGTACGAGAATGCAAATAAAAGTCATGCATAAGGCTCGGGAACGTGGTCACCCCCCCGACGCCGGTGCCACAACACATCATACTCCGTAAGTTTTCAAATCTCCGTACATCTCCGAACACATCATAACATCACACACATCAAATCATCAAAAAATATCAGATGCCATATCACATCATAACACCATAAACGGTAACCGGCCCTATGGAGAGGTCTCGAAAACCGTAACACATCATACTGCCGAATATGTCATAATGCGCACGATCACGAACCGGCCGGTGCCGGCGAACGAAGTCCTAATAATTGGCACGAGCGAGTAGTGCGAAACCGTATGCAAATTTAAAAGTAAATTCCAGGTCTTGACACATAGTTTTATATACATATACGTTGGTATCAGAAGGCTCAAAATGAGTATCGAGTTAATCAGAACTAACATACCAAAGTTACGGACTTTTAATTTATCAGTTTTTCGAAAAACACATCGTAAGTCATTTTTGGAAAAATTTAGTGTCGTTCATAGTAATGAGCGTTCAAGCGACATTATAGGACATTTCAAATGGACCTTAGAGCCATAGGCAAACACTTCCTTCTCATATCGTACGGAAATGAATCAAACAAATCGAATAAGGGAAGTCTCGGGACTTGCGGGCCCACCTCGGGTCAAGTCGGGGCGGCAGACATAAATTTCAAACATTAGGCTCCCTAAGGTCATCCATAAGAGTTTCGGAGCGATTCAAATACATTTGCGAAAATTACAAAGGTTTAAGCATTCCTTTAACCAAATATAAGGATTATAGTTCAATTGCGCCTCGAATGAATAGTATACCAAATCAAACTCGGATTTCTAAGAGCAGAATTATCCCCGAGGTTCCGATCTTAACCTAGTAGGACTAGGACATGCCAAAAGAAGGAAAGATAGGCTTTACATACCTTGCACACTCCTTATGCTCGCTTAAACTCAAATCCCGTTTGCTTCAGAATCTACAATTGGTCAAAGTTACCAAACATAAGTCACATGCCTTTGAAAGTTACTTCTTGGCCCTTATTTATCTTACAAAAATTTGGGCAGCATCTCCCCTATAAATCCAACATCCCCGAGAATTAAACTCGGCCAAAATAGCAACAACCAATCCAACAACAACATCAACCACATCAATAATCGAATTAAAACGCATTCTAGCACGAATAGTATTACTTTCTTCATAATGCAATAACTTCCATTCTAACTTCCCACTTTCAATCTAATACTAACATTTTCATATTTATCTACTAATTCAAGACCATTCAAATACAATTCGAACACATTTCTCATTATTCTACAAAATATACAAAACCTCCATCAAACCATAATCCATCCAAAACTTCCAATTTTTAACATAAATTTTCATAACGCATTTTTGTCTTCCAACTTCATTAACAACAATCATAATTTGTGTCTTACCACTTCCATCTCCATATTTACATAAACTTCAATAAAATTGCATAATTTCCTACCACAACCTTACAACAATTTTTTCCACAATAACAAGAACCATTAACCTTCTATTTACTTCATAATGCCATAACAACATAATTAACATACTAAACAAATTCAATAGACTCTTCTCCACATAAGGCACTCACGGCCACACATGCACATGCACATACACCACACGGCCATGCACACACACACACACACACCATAATTTCATGATTTCCATTCAATTCCATTCACTCTAACATCCATAACTCTTCTACAACATAAAAGGAACATGAAACCTTACCTTTTCTTAATTTCTCCACTTGCCACCAAGATCACTTTCTTGCCAAGATATTTGTATCACTTTGTAGAGAGTCTTGAACTTAATAAGAATCCAAGAAGAAACAAATTTTTGAATCAAGGACTAAGGCTCCAAGAATTTTTTTCTTTTTTTCTTTCCCTTTTTCTCTCCATGGCCGAAGGCCTTTTCTTGTTCTTGCTCTTGATTTTTTTTTTTGTTT
The DNA here is from genome assembly GCF_029784015.1 of Lycium ferocissimum. NCBI lineage: Eukaryota > Viridiplantae > Streptophyta > Magnoliopsida > Solanales > Solanaceae > Lycium > Lycium ferocissimum. The sequence continues at coordinate 21,179 of NW_026715066.1, read as the reverse complement.
TCTTCTTTCTCTCCAATTTCTTAAACTAAAAATGAAGACTTCTCTCATATATATATTTCTTCCAAATCATGTGAGGGGCACATGCCCTCTCTCTAGAGATTTCCTTAAATTTCTAGGAAAAGATGACTTATTTTGTCATCTCTTTTTTTTTTTTTTTTTTTTTTTTTGTCACATGGCCAATATGGCCCCTCTTTGGAACTTTCATGAACCTTGTGTGAAATTACCGTTTTGCCCCTAGCCTTCCACATTATTCCCATGATGCCACTTTGCAAATTTCCCTTTTTACCCTTAGCCTTTCTCAATATTTCCATACTACCAATGTTCATAAATAATACTCCTAACAACTCGTACATTAAAATAATTCTTGAAAATGATCTTATCCTTAACTTCCCACGACTACCCCAAAGTATCCGAACGTACAAAGTACGGGCGATAACAATAAACTTTCAAAATTCCAATTTTTTCCCTTGGCCTTCTTCCATATTTCCGCATCAATATTTTTCATGAACAACATACATATTGAATAACATCAAAATATTGCCCCATCTCTAACTAATCACAATCATTTCAAACTTTCCGAATATGTCAAAAATGCCGGATATAACATCCTCCCCCCCTTTAGAACATTCGTCCTCGAATGTTGAATCTACCGCGTGGGGAAACATAATAAGTTGGGGAGGCCCATGTGCCAACTACATACTCGTATTTGTTCAGGGCGCTTGTGAGGGCATTCATCTTCCGACTCCTGCTTCTTCCTTTGCCATTCTCCGATATTACCGTATTAGGGCTATTTGGAATCCTTATTAGTCTAACGGCTCGTACAATCTCAAATAAGATATATGGCGAACAGAATCTTCATCGAAACCAGAAGATCAGACGGATGTCAGACGGAGTCATATCCGAATCGAAGTACAAAAGCATAGCATCCGTTATATCAAGCGGATTCGTAATCGAGACAGACGCACAGGAGCATATCGGGCAAACCCATAATCAGAGTCAGATGTACTGAACTATATCGGATAGATCCGTAGTCAGAGTCAGACGTATGGAAGTATGCCAAACAGATCCGTGATCAGAGTCAGACGGACAGAGATATATCGGACAAATTTGTAATCAGAGTCGGACGTACAGAGGTATGTCGGACAAAAACGTATTCAGATTCGGAAATACAGAGGCATACTAGACAGAGCTTCATCAAAATCGGAGGTGCGAGAGTATGACATACGGAATCATGATCGAGTCGACCACTTTCATTAATGCTTCAGGGACTTACGGAAATTTCCCTGTCACGTTTCACTTCTCGCTTGCTTACAGACTTGTTCTTCCCATTTCTACACAAATGATTTCCTACTTCGCTTGTCGGCTCCCTTGAAGGCTTTACTTAATCATATTTCTTATCCTTAATCCCTTCCAATATCTCAGTTTCCTTACTCATTTCCTCTTTCCGTTAACTCCTTTTCTTTACCGACCTAATCCGGCCCGTTCTACGCGTCCTCTTAAGGTCTCTGGTCACCCTGCATACTCTAATTCCCTTCAGGTTACTCCAACTGCCCCTTTACCCCTTATGTCTAAATTTCATAAAATTTTCAAAATACTTCCCAGGGGGGTCACCCATCCTGAAATTTCTCTCACTTCAACACGCTTAACCTTGAGACTTTAATGAAATCGAGTGTGTTAATGCCAATATGGTCACGTCCATCTCACCGCACAACCTTCATTACATATCCTAGAGTACGTCGGAGCCTTGCCAGATTTCAAAACGTCCCCACAAAGACATTTTACCGACTTTCTGATCGATACATTCCTATTCGTCACAATTCCTTTTCCTCATACGCTTATCTTAATCATATCACTTTATCCAACCCGCCAGTCCTTTCTAGATCATCGCCTAGTAGCACAAATCCATTCCAAATTTCCTTACTACCTTATTTCCACCGACGTCTTATTTACTGTTTCACCATTCATTCCACGGTTAACTTATTCCTGAGGCAGGCGTACCGTACTTTACGGCTTAGTCAACTTTCATCGCTACCATTAACATGACTTTTTCGAAATATCTTCCAAACTTATATCTCATTCTCGTATTATTTCCGAAAAAATTTCGGCGAGTTTCCTCTCGTATTTCTTATTATCCCAAAACACACGCGAGATACTAACGATGCCTCGCGGGGCCATCATCATATATACATACGTATCATATCGTATCATAGCCGCACAAGGCTAATAATTTCAAGTAAAAATATGAAGATGGCGAAACTTACCTTACATACATAGCTCAAATGGCACCGGTGGCATTTTCTTATTTTCCTTCCTTTCCGGTTTTTCAACTTTATATTCCGATCATACTTCAAATGACTTCCCCAACGTACCTCTTTCATACCATTGCTTACCTGTGTACTGTATAGCTTCTAATATTATCAGTCACTGTCTTATGTCGATACCGTTCTTCGACTGAAATCAAAGGTTAGTAAAAGGGAATTCATTTCCTACGGTACTGCTCTATCGCACGATCTAAGATCCAAAGAAAGGCAACACCCTAAATGTCCTGTAGCCTCCATTTATAGATGTGGTGCACAACACACCGATAAACAAGACTGCGAGACACGACACCGTAGACATTCCGAGGACAAACCGCTCTGATACCACTTTTGTCACGACCCAGCCCTGGGGGCCGTGACTGGTGCCCTACTTAGGCACCCAAACAAACTTACGAACCAAACCGTCATATTAGGACATATCCAGATTCAACAGACATTATTCGTACCGATAGCAGATAGCAGACATCACACAAATACTGAAACGAATGCTACCCTAAGCGGTCGCCCGTGCAAAATCATCATATCAAAATCAAAGCTGGCGGAATGCACATCGCCCAGACATACACATACATACAAACATGTGGGCCATATCGGCCATAGTAACATACGGGGCCGCTTAAGGGCGCAAAACAGAATCACATACGAACAAACCGAACACATGACCCACAAATATGACTACAGGCCTCTACAAACAGAACAGAACATACGAACATATGACGGGACAGGGCCCCACCGTACCCAAACAGTCACAAATGTACAGAATATACATAGCAAAACATATATACCAAATGTGGGCTCCGGATCGAGGGGAGCACTCCAAAATAGCGAGAATGGGTAGCCTAAACCGGAGGATCACCCAACCGAATGTACGTACTGCGGCGCATGAAACGCGACCCCCCGAAGAAAAGGGTCGATGCGAAAGAAGTGCGAGTATGTAAATCGGGAGGTACAATAATCCAAAACATGGCTGGAGTCGAAGATAAAGAACAAATACGGAGTAACGGATCAAACTGTGCGGAATGCAAATGTACGTAATGCAAAATAAAAATCATGCATAAGGCTCGGAACGTGGTCACCCCCCGACGGGTGCCACAACACATCATACTCCGGTTTTCAAATCTCCGTACATCTCCGAACACATCATAACATCACACACATCAAATCATCAGATGCCATATCACATCATAACACCATAAACGGTAACCGGCCCTATGGCGAGGTCTCGGAAATCGTAACACATCATGCTTGCCGAATATGTCATAATGCGCACGATCACGAGCACCGGCCCGGTACCGGCGAACGAAGTCATAATAATTGGCACGAGCGAGTAGTGCGAAACCATATGCATATTTAAAAGTAAATTCCGGTCTTGACACATAGTTTTATATACATATACGTTGGTATCGAAGGCTCAAAATGAGTATCGAGTTAATCGAACTAGCATATACAAAGTTACGGACTTTTAATTTATCAGTTTTTCGAAAAACACATCGTAAGTCATTTTTGGAAAAATTTAGTGTCGTTCATAGTATTGAGCGTTCGAGCGACATTATAGGACATTTCAAATGGACCTTAGAGCCATAGGCAAACACTTCCTTCTCATATCGTACGGAAATGAATCAAACAAATCGAATAAGGGAAGTCTCGGGACTTGCGGGCCCACCTCGGGTCAAGTCGGGCGGCGGACATAAATTTCAAACATTAGGCTCCCTAAGGTCATCCATAAGAGTTTCGGAGCGATTCAAATACATTTGCGAAAATTACAAAGGTTTAAGCATTCCTTTAACCAAATATAAGGATTATAGTTCAATTGCGCTGAATGAATAGTATACCAAATCAAACTCGGATTTCTAAGAGCAGAATTACCCCCGAGGTTCCGATCTTAACCTAGTAGGACTAGGACATGCCAAAAAAAAGGAAAGATAGGCTTTACATACCTTGCACACTCCTTATGCTCGCTTAAACTCAAATCCCGTTTGCTTCAGAATCTACAATTGGTCAAAGTTACCAAACATAAGTCACATGCCTTTGAAAGTTAATTCTTGGCCCTTATTTATCTTACAAAAATTTGGGCAACATCTCCCCTATAAATCCAACATCCCCGAGAATTAAACTCGGCCAAAATAGCAACAACCAATCCAACAACAACATCAACCACATCAATAATCGAATTAAAACGCATTCTAGCACGAATAGTATTACTTTCTTCATAATGCAATAACTTCCATTCTAACTTCCCACTTTCAATCTAATACTAACATTTTCATATTTATCTACTAATTCAAGACCATTCAAATACAATTCGAACACATTTCTCATTATTCTACAAAATATACAAAACCTCCATCAAACCATAATCCATCCAAAACTTCCAATTTTTAACATAAATTTCCATAACGCATTTTTGTCTTCCAACTTCATTAACAACAATCATAATTTGTGTCTTACCACTTCCATCTCCATATTTACATAAACTTCAATAAAATTGCATAATTTCCTACCACAACCTTACAACAATTTTTTCCACAATAACAAGAACCATTAACCTTCTATTTACTTCATAATGCCATAACAACATAATTAACATACTAAACAAATTCAATAGACTCTTCTCCACATAAGGCACTCACGGCCACACATGCACATGCACATACACCACACGGCCATGCACACACACACCCCATAATTTCATGATTTCCATTCAATTCCATTCACTCTAACATCCATAACTCTTCTACAACATAAAAGGAACATGAAACCTTACCTTTTCTTAATTTCTCCACTTGCCACCAAGATCACTTTCTTGCCAAGATATTTGTATCACTTTGTAGAGAGTCTTGAACTTAATAAGAATCCAAGAAGAAACAAATTTTTGAATCAAGGACTAAGGCTCCAAGATTTTTTTCTTTTTTTTTTTCCCTTTTTCTCTCCATGGCCGAAGGCCTTTTCTTGTTCTTGCTCTTGATTTTTTTTTTTTGTTTTCTTCTTTCTCTCCAATTTCTTAAACTAAAAATGAAGACTTCTCTCATATATATTTCTTCCAAATCATGTGAGGGGCACATGCCCTCTCTCTAGAGATTTCCTTAAATTTCTAGGAAAAGATGACTTATTTTGTCATCTTTTTTTTTTTGTCACATGGCCAATATGGCCCCTCTTTGGAACTTTCATGAACCTTGTGTGAAATTATCGTTTTGCCCCTAGCCTTCCACATTATTCCCATGATGCCACTTTGCAAATTTTCCTTTTTACCCTTAGCCTTTCTCAATATTTCCATACTACCAATGTTCATAAATAATACTCCTAACAACTCGTACATTAAAATAATTCTTGAAAATGATCTTATCCTTAACTTGCCACGACTACCCCAAAGTATCCGAACGTACAAAGTACGAGGCGATAACAATAAACTTTCAAAATTCCAATTTTTGCCCTTGGCCTTCTTCCATATTTCCGCATCAATATTTTTCATGAACAACATACATATTGAATAACATCAAAATATTGCCCCATCTCTAACTAATCACAATCATTTCAAACTTTCCGAATATGTCAAAAATGCCGGATATAACACCACTGGACATGATTTCATAGACACCCTAAGACTATTGAACCGAGGCTCTGATACTAAGCTTTGTCACGTCCCGAACCATGGCTTGGGCGTAACACGACACTCGGTGCCATACTACATGTGACCGAGTGAACCACATGGCTTGCTGAATCATCATGAGGTATGAGGCATACATGAGTAAAAATATAACATGAATGCATGATGAGCCTTCATAAAACATGAAAAGTCATAATAGTAAATAAAATAGTTGTTTAAATCATGATTTCAGAAATACATGAATAGTGCCAAAGATGGCAAAATAATCTGGATATCTGACATGACATGACTGATTAACTATTCTATGAAACCTCTAACATGAGTTTGACGTGAAAACATACTTGCTGGAACAGGGCCCTCCAAAGATACCTTTAATGCATAAATAACATATGTAAGATAGCTGACTGAACCCCGATGAGGTGGGGCTCACCAATAGACTGATACGCGTGAAGTCCTACTGAGCAGATACGTCATCCTGTCAGTGTCTGCATCGCGAAATAAAGGCCCCGGGCAATAAAAGGGGACGTCAGCACATTGAATGTACGGATATGTAAAGCAACTGAATGAAATAACATGGGGCATGAAATAACATAATAAGAAGTGAAACTAAAAACCTGAACATGAACATGAACATGAACATGAACATGAGTACATATATATACATAACATGAGTAAAACATGATAAGTAGGGAGAGAATTTCATAACCGACAACATGGCATGTAATCACCACGTAAAACACGGAGTCTGGTACCTCGCCGGACCAGCAAAGCCCCCATACCTTGCCAGGGTATAAGTTGTAACGTACCTGTTAGATCCATTCAGTGGAAAATTAAGGAATCGTCCTAACTTGGCGGAGCGATCCTTATCTTACGGTGGCTACGTAGATTTAGACTATTTGAGCCCTCTCGATAATTAGTGCAACTCCCAAAAAAATGAATCATGGAAAATAGGTGGCATTGCTGCCCATGGTTTTCATAAATCATAACTTGCATGTACATGGATATCGCGTCATAATATTCTTGCATGAAACTTGCAAAACATGTAGTATGTTTCTTGAAAATATCATAATAGTCATAACTTGCATGTAAGAACCCATAGGATGCAAAGCATGGGCTTTTGATAGATTACGGACAGATTCTCAATAATCATACAGAATTATCAAGAACTTCAATGAAGAATTGCTAACAATTTCATACATAATATAATCATGGGACATGGGCCTAGGGTTATCATGATCATGGTCAAAACCCTAGTTTTCGTATAACTTCATAATTTATGGAAGAAGGGTGTGGGGAAAAACAATGATGTTCCCACACATAGATAGAAACTCTACATACCTCAATCGCTTCAAAAAACTTGAGGAAAGTCTGAATCCTTGCAGAAGAATTCCAAAAGCTTTGAACTTGAAACATTGAGAAGAGTTTTCACTGATTTTCGTACCTACTATTCATGGCTCAAAGGGCATATCGCAAGACCTCCAAATCCAATCTCCACCGTTCATATTTTAGACTTATATGTTATGAATACTTATTTACAATTTGGGCTCGATCCAATGGTTAGATTATCAGTAAACACCAATTGAATATGGATGGTTGGAATGAAAGCGCACAGAAAAATACTAGGGTTTTCTCTAACTCTTTACAACTCTTGAGTTTATAGGGTACCGGGGTGGGTGGATTTATTATAGTGTTTAGAAATGATGTAAACTAGTAGAATTTAAAGGTTCTTGATTGAAAGATTTACCTCAGAGGACACCTCAAGAAACAAGATTGTCAAACAAAACTCTTGAAGGTTTCTTGATTTTTCTTGATTGCAAGAATGATTTTCTTGCGGTTCTTGAAGGATTGAAGTGCATAGGTTCTTTAGCGATGGAGGTACAGAGAGAATAAATAGTCTCATAGAGTTTAGAATAGTGTTATGGACGTTTTTACTTCATAAAATAATAAAATAGGTAGTCCCAATTCGAGTAGGAAAAGGCTCAAAAGCGTAACCCAAAATCTGAAAATTCTGCTCTGACCAGCGTTACTAAATTAGGCCTAACTCTTAGCACAGAGCTGTGTTTGAGTTCCACAAGATACCGTTGGAAAGATATTTCAAAGGCATACAACTTTGATGTTTTAAGTTTTCTCAAATTCTCAACGAATCAAGAAGTTATGGGTGCCAGAAGTAGGCTTGTCAACCACTTTCGGGATACGTACAAATTTTTATTTTTTCTGCTAAAACTCTAACGATACGAGTCTAACCTTAGTTCTAAGATACGGGGTGTTACAATTTTTAATATCCTAGCCCACTAGTGATATTGTCCTCTTTGGGCCTAGGCCCGTACGGCTTTAAAACGCGTCACTAGGAGGTAAGGCATGCTTACTTATATACCCAGCACCTCTCCTGTGTTATGCCGATGTGAGACTTTCCTCCTAAGCTGGGGTGTCACAGTGAACCCTTTCCCAAATAGTTAATTCAACAACAATGAAGTAAATAGGACAACATAAATATAAGTCTCAACATAACTATAAATAAGTGCAGCATACAATACTAATACAACCCCAAGGAATCTAGTCTGAAGACAAGAAGAAGAGCCACTACTACATCACTACCAGTTTGGAATAAATTCAAGTCTCAAATATAAAATATTGTCTCGGAATAACAAGATAAAATGAGTAATAATAAAGAGTCTTCATGTTGTGGATCTATCAATGTGCTCACCCAAGACACTCGACAGCAAAGGCCTCGGGAATCAGTGGCGAGGAGTGGATGTGGAACCTATCACGTACACTGCACTTGTAAAAGAATGCAGCAAGACAGTATCAGTGCAAACACTATGTACTGGTAGGTATCATAGGCCGACAACAATTAGCTAATGTATATAAAGGAAGAGACTGAAGAATAGACATGCTCATAATCAATATAAACACAACACAACTCAAGAATAGCAACTCAAGTACAGAAAGATCAAATAGCCGAATCATAGCTAAAGGCGAAGAACCTAAACTCTAGTCTGCCAAGTTTCCCACAATTCCCCCAAATAACCACACAAGTACAACCAACAAATCCGATAAATAGATGTAAAATGAGATGATGATAATGAATGCATATGCAATGCAATGATATGCAATGGCTAATGTAATCTTCGTACACATATGTTCCGGGCAGAATACCTCCACACCTTGAAAGTCATGACCCATGGGGGGTCCCGCAAAGTCCATGCACCACTCTCGTGATCCCGACAAAGACCTCGAGCATCGTACACTTTCTCGATCCTGGTACAGACCTCGGGCATCGGCATATCATCTCTCTCATATTCATCAGTACTAAGTCTCAGCTCATATCAGTCTATCATGAAAGATGAGAATGAGTGCTATGCATAATATAAATGATCAATGATAACATATTAAATCAATCATGCCACACATATCTCAATATCAATAACAAGTCAATTTCTTCCCACTATCCAAGACAATAACCAATAAGTGAAGAATAGTAGTTTCACAATCACGATACGACAACTAAGTATCAAGTCTAGTATCAATCACGTGGCAACAATCCAATAGATCACAACAAGGCAACAAGCCCACAATCAAACAACAGTACCAACCTAGGTAATCCATTCCAACTTCATACCCTAAGGCGTAACATGTTTTCTCCGACAATCACTAACTCTACATATGTTTTGCTAACCGAAGTCTAACAATAAGGTAAGCCGTAAACTACCTGGCAGCCGAGCGAGAGCCACGAACTATCAAACCTTCACCTTGCCTTTCCGGAGAGCCTCCAAGTACTTAAAGTCTATCCATTATTGAATTCTAAGTTAGAAATAAGAAGCAACCATACCCATATTGCTATACTATCTTTCGAATCAAAATAAACTATGGAAAAGGGGAAAAGGGGCCCACCAGGGCAAAACGGGTATTTCAATAGTGAAATTGGCAATCCAATATTCTAGAGGTTCAGTGCTACTATTCAATTGCTAAATTCACTCAAGATTAGGTTAATTTCATCGTTCAAGTCAAAAAGCCCCAATTTGGGTATAATCCCTAACTTTGAAACTTCCAATTCATCTACATAAATGGAAGATTCAAGCCTATTAGTAACTAATTTATCAAATTCCATGCTTAGATTAATCAAATCCACCAACAAATCTCATTTAGAAAGACTAAAACTCAAATAATGAAGTAAACATCAAAACCCATCTTTCTTCTTAAGTTCTATAGATTTTTTAGCATAGATTCAAGCTTAGGAAAGGTAAAAGAATGAAATCTTGGTTAGAGAACTTACCCTCAAGAGAAATTTGGTTAAAACCTCCCTAAATCGCCTCAAGGATGCTTCGGAACAATAAATGAAGGAATAGGAAATGAAGGGTTTTAACAGGCAATAAATATGATTCTGGTCCCGTCGTTCGCTGCAGCGGTTAGCCGCCCGCCACAACGGTCCTCCTCTCACTGTCAAGAATCTGCCACAGTGGATCCCCGTCCGATGTGGTGACTCACCGTGAACCCCAAGCATGTTACACCCCTATGAGGGGCATGATGGGCACCCGACCCTAGTGACCGAGCGCCTTCTGACAGACACTATATAACCATAGAATCGTTATCTTAGCCCATGATAATACGTAACTTATTATAAGACGATACCTGTATACAGAGAGGCCCTGTACATAGAATGACACATGCATGACCATACATATATACATAAACATAAGCTAGCCGACAAGGCTGCTATCAGTATCCATGAATGACACATAGCCGACAAGCCCATAACATGACCATTATACTTACTGAGATCATAACAAACATCGATACCCACTCTACTGTCTATGAGCCTGTAAGTGTACATATACATAACATACTGGACGGGACAAGGCCCCGTCGTACCCAAAAAGGACACATATGCATAACGTATAGACATGACATATACCAAAAGAGCAAGCCCGACACAAAGGCACTTGCTGACGATCTGCTGAAGCTGGCAATCCTACCGAGGAGGTCTCTGCTCTATCTCACAGGACCTGCAGCACGAAATGTAGTGCCCCGTGAAGAGGGACGATCAGTACAGAATGTAAAGCATATGTAGGACATAAGTATAAACATGAATAAAGGAGGATAGTAGTGACCTGTGACATTTGAAGAACGTACAATATGCGATGCATGAGTTTTCAAAAATCATTTTCATATGCAAGAATACATATATATAATATATAAATATAACAATGTACCCCGCCCTAACGGGACTCGGTGTGTATAACATCATCATCATATCATCATAGCGTATCATATCATCCCGCGTCTGGGGCATCCCGCGTCGGGGGAAACATCATCATCATAATGTACCCGGCCTTTTCAGGACTCATTGTGAATACCCAACTGATCAGTGGTTGTACATCTACGTGCCGTCCCCGGCCGACTATAGCGCGGCTCGGTGGAGTAAAATAGTGCAAACATATATATATATATACACAATGCATAAGGAGCCAATGATATAACATCAGGCCTTTCGGAGTGACGTAAGGTCGTAACCTCTGAATATATTATGGAACTCATATCGAAGCCAAGAAATGACTCAGTATAAAGTAATCATAATAACGTCATCTGAATCATTCATAAAAATACATCACAATGACTAGGAATCAATCAACATATTAACAAGAAATGTTTATATCATAGTGGAGCAAATGGAGTGGAGTATTACGCTATGCACGCTAGTGGGTTCTAAGATTCGTGACAAAGAACTAGAGATATGGCAACATGTTACATACCTTATGTGCCGTGCCGAGTCCTCGTAGTAATCTTTACTCCGATGTTTGTCCAATGTACGAACCTTATTTGCCAAAAATTCCTCTTCTTCCACCTTACTTCACTTCAAAAAAAAAAAAAATCGAATTCAACAACGTAATCAAAATGGAGCATCGATATCGAAGCGGTTTGCAAAACCCGTATGTTGTTCTTGATAAAAATTATATTTGATCTCGTAAAATAGGATCGCGTTGCTGCATATAGGGAGTTTATATGTTGCTGTTCTTCACAAGAATAGATGCTGCTCTTTTCCATTCTTTTAACGAATTCTCAACATAATGAATTTGGAAGTCACATTGCCACCTAATCATATTCATAAGTCACCACTTCATTGCCACCTAATCATATTTATTAGTTACCACCTTTTACATGTGGAGAGTCCTTATAACCATACCTAATAATACTTATTAGTCACCATTTAATTACCTTGCCATGCGTCAAATGGAGGTTGACCACTTCACCACTATCCACATAAAACTTATCCATACAATTATAATGAATACGATACTTAATTCTTTATTCTCCCACATTATTCCAATACTTAACATGTTACCCACATAATTAATTTCTTGATCTCAATTCACTTAAATATTAATCACCTTTTAACACACTTCTAATACTTACTATCATGATCATGTGGTACAGCACTAGTCCGTAGCCTCTTTTGGCACACACAAAATATTATTTCAATCACCGTCATCCCACTTTCAAGTCTTAAATAATTTCGGGACTTTGTCCATTTATACATCGAGCTCTTGATTTGCATGCCTGAATATGACCAAATCCTCCGGGCTCGGGTAAATTTCCTCATGGTGGATGGTTCAATTTCTTGGTCCAAAAATACGGGGTATTAGAGCTTGGACCGTATTTCATTCAAATCAAAGTCGAACCTCGACGAAACTTATTTTTTTCGATTCTTTTAACTTCTAATTGTACTAGTACTCATCGGACATGAATTTAACTTCTTGGTAAATATTCTTTAATGTTCGTACCACTTTTGGACTCAAGGATACTCTCATTCTACGAGCTTAAGTCGAGGGGTATATGACGTACTTAGTTCTTGAAGGGTGAGATGTAACAACACACTCGCCATAGCAGCCAGTCCTCGCTATAGTGTGAACGCTACCGCGCACATGGTGCCGCTATAGCGGACACCAGACACAAGAATAATCTTGGTTTTTCACTTACTAAATCTCAAAATCCAACAATCACCCGAGAGCTCCCAGATACAAACCATACATGCAATCATACATAAAAATACGTTACAGACTTACTCGTCGCCTCAAAATTCCCAATGAAGGTCTATTTGACCGGGTCAACACCCAATAGCCTGAGACCAACTTTCCAACCAATAATCCAAAACGCTCGCGAGTGCCTCGGGAACCATACCACCTATCCCCGCAGGTTAAAATCGTACTAATAGGGCTCAGAGAAGGGTCAACGGGGTAAATGGTCGAAAGTCCTATAACCACCAAACGGGTCGTTACATGGGGTTCCTCTATGTTGAAGTCACACCTCATGGGACCCTCTAAGCATGTGGTAAAGGAAGAAAAGAAAAGGCTATGTGACAATTGAATGACATTAGTATTGAATAAGCATGCACAACCTTATTTATTTAGTGTTTTCATGGGTTAGTGTCCTTTGAATGTAGGCCACAGTGTGATATTTGATGTGCTTTGGGAGAATCTTGCGTTTCTTTAATGAACAGGTTAAGTGTGTATCAAGTATAGCATGTCATAGATGTATCTAGATATATGTTTGATATAAGATTACTTTGACCTATCTTTTCCCTTGTTTTATGTTCTTACCGCCTAATATACATAGGATATATGAGATGTATACAGCCTATATATACCTTGGTATATATATAAGATGGTATATCTTGTATACCAATGGAATATTTTTATAATTTAGACTTAGAAACATTGTTGATGAAATTTTGGGCCTGACCCTTTTGTTTGTTCTCTTTTACCACTAAATTGGGCTTTCCCCTTTATGGCTTATTCATGCTATCTCATTTGGGTCTGTTCCTTAGTTTCTTTCTTTTTGTCTTAGGCTTTGCTTCTTTTTTGTTTGGTTTGCTAAATATAATGAATGTGCTAGACACATGTATATGTATACATGCTACGTATATGGTTATATTTCCCCTTTAAGCTCTTTAATTTATTTATCAAGTCTAGGTACTTTCTAACCATATTCCTTTTTGTCCCCCTTCTTTATTTCGCATGGGCATCACACGGGCCATTTGGGGAAATCCGCATGAAACCACTGTTGGGCTTAAGGTCCAACAACACCTTTGTTACATCGAGTCCGAACTGAAAATGCATAGAATGCCCAACCATGGGTGAAAATGGTAATTAGTGGGCTTCGGTAGGCCCACAAGCCTAACTCTTCATCTTTCATTTTTCGTAAAATTGTATGTATATGCATTGTAAAGAATGCTATGTAAATATTAGAACCCTATGGTCAAAGTCGGATAGATCGCATAAAATCTTAGGATTTTCACGAAATGATTTTCAAACTTGACTTAATAAAAATAAACGATTCATGTAATCTGTAAATGAATTTTGGGCCAAGTGATTTTAAAAAAACTGGTAATATATATATATATATATACCCGTGATAAGATCTATACATATATGTATCTCAATTTGGTAATCCCTTTTGAAAATGAAGCAATGGAAATGATATTTGATATACTAGTTACATATATGCACGACTATTAAAGGAAAACTGTTTATGGGCTTAAGACAGAAAAATGGAAACTGATTTGGACACAAGAGAAATGGAAACTGATCTTCAGAAAAGCTATAAATGGATTTTCAAAACTTTTGGACACTTAGTGGGTCGTTTGGTGCATGGTATAAGCTGGGATATCCCAGCACTAATTTTTTGTACCATGTTTGGTAGAAGGTATAAATTTATCCTGGGATAAATTTATACCTTGCACCAAACAAAGTATAAAATGCATCCCAACTTAAAAGATGAGATATCCCTTCTATCCCAAGAGATGGGATAAATTAATCCCGGGATTATAATCCCAAAATAATTTTGGCTACCTGCCAAACGACTAAGGTTATTACAATTTTTTGGGCCCAAAGCCCAACCTTAAACTGAAAAACAAGAGGAAATACATTTTAGCCTCAGTTTGAGATAAAGGTTTGAAAGTAGTATATGGCTGACCATAAAATTTGGGCAAAGATATAAAGAAGTTGCTAAATCCTTGTTTACACTCTTATAAACCTATGACGTTTATAGAGGGAATATACTCAATTGTTCTCAAAAAACCTATAAAGGTTAAATTGGACATAGTACTTGGGACCAAATCAAGTTGAACTCTACCCAAGGGAAACCTAGAGTGTATTTTTAGTCCGGAAAGTAATATGACTATTTTAAACTTTGTAATATTTTCAAGAGATAAACTTTTTTTTCCTTCAAAGAAATGGATTTTTCCAAGCAAAAAAATATTATGATATGCCATGACAGTTTTATAAAAGAAAGTAAACTCTTTAAGCAAGCAATTACAATAATCACACATTGAAACTCGATGGTCAACCGTATTCGACGGATCCTTAATACTAGAGTGCTTAAAACCTTCCCTAGGGGATCAATAAAACTCTTACCTCGAACTCTAGTTTTAAAAGAATTTTTCTCTGGTTTGATAAACCCTTTTAACTCGGTTTTCCTAATTTTTTTTAATAAATTAGGTGGCGACTCTAAAAAATGAAAATCCAAATAGAATCCACAACCTCTTAGTAGCTTTTATGCACCCGTGTAAAAGTGAACCGTAGCAGATGGCGACGCTGCTGGGGATTTTTCTAAGTTCTAACCATAATGGTTTCAATTTAATGTGATTTATTGTAATTATTTGCTTAATTTTATACTTTCTTGTATATATAACTATCATTTTATGCACATCATAAACTCTGCCACCATTGGCAAACAATTGCATGGTTTCAAAGGGGACACGCAGGCTCACGATCTAGCCTTCACTAAAAAATGAAATACTTTCTTTGGAACATGGTGAAAGCGGATTTGATATGCAGTCGTCTAATAGCCGACAACGATTCAGCTCAAGTAGTCTGCTCGAGTCCCAGTCATTCGTAAAGCCAACTCTAGTAATGCCTAGGATCGAGTAAAGATAAATCCCAACGGACTAGCGTATGCTTACCTAGACGAGTTTTTGATATTCGAGACATACCTAAAACCCATTAAGAAGACTACCTTGTGTCGAGACAGTCTATGATCCGAAAAGACACCGCATCCCACTATGTGCCAAATGGAAACATTCGATGTGCCTATGTGTTAAACCATTTCCTGTGGGGTGGGGGGGGGGTGGGGGACTTATGATTTAACATGGTCCTCGAGGTACCCGGATGCTAGACATTTGGTGGGGGTTGGATGACCGGTGATGAGAAAAGGACGGTCACAAACCGTTTAGGACACTTACCATCAATCATGACAATGAAGGGTTGCAAAGAGTTGATCGAGGTGATTATCGGATATTGGGATCGTGATAGGATGGTGTTTAGGGTTGGAGATAATGTTGAGATGGCCCCGACTTTGGAGGAACTTCGTGATGCCATAGGCAATGTGGGGACTTGCCTAAGAAGGAGAAAGAAACTCGACCATAACCTAAGAAACTCGACCATAACCTCTTAATCCCACAAAATCTTACCCCCGACAAAATACTAAAAATGTTATCCCTATCCTATGCTAATTGGATATTCAGTCCAACCGTAAACTTTAGGGATCTATAAAACATATTTGGGACCATGTAACGACCCATTAGGTCATTTTGGTTGTTTTCTCATTTATGCCTATTCTGCCCTTGTGAACCCGCCCCTTTGCTTGCTTTGGATTGTTGTGTAGTCGGTGTAGTTGGAAAAACTCCCGAGATAGCAGAAATATGTTAAGTTGGAAAGCTGCTAAGTTGAAGAATTTTTAAGTGTTAGGTTGACTTTAGGCATCATCTAGCGTATTTGTGTTATTTTGGGAATTTTGTTGGTTTCATTAGCTCCGGAACGTCGAATTGTGTAGTTGGTTTAGTTCCCCAGGGCCTTGGGGGCATTTTGGTCATTTGGATGGAAAGTGGCTTTTTGGTCTTCGGGGTTGACTTGGTCACCGAGACCTCTTTTTGGAATTTCGAGTATGCGAGTGAGTTTGTAGAGCATTTTTGCATGTGTCTGCATATTCAATTTGTATTGGGGAGGTTCGGGGAGAGTCTCGGGATTTCGGGTGGTGAGAGTCAAAAACCAGATTTTGCTGATTCTGGTGTATGTGTAGGCGTAAGAGTGGTACTGCCCCTGCGAACATATTCCAGCGAGAGGAGGTCCGCAGGAGCGAGACTCTGGTGATTTAGCCTTGGTTCGCTTCTATGAAGATTCTCCCGCAGAAGCGAGGTCGCCGCTGAGAAGGGAATTCCGCAGCAGCGAGCCTGAGATATTTTGTAAGGGTTCCGCCTCGGTGAGGAATTGTCCGCCGATGCGGCATAAGTGCGCAGGTGCGCGAATTGTTGAACCGATTGGGGTTTTAGTGTCTTCTTTCCTTAGGCTTTCCCCATTCTAAAACCCTTAAATTGAGAACATTTTCGAAGAAGAATTGGAGAGATTTCAAGGAAGAATCAGTGGGTAAGTCTGCTAACTCGATTTTATGATTATTTCCATGATTAGAATCAAAGCCCATGCTTAAGAAGTTGAATTAAAGAGGTAAATTAAAAGGGGTTTTGGAACCCAAGTTGAGAATTAAGGATTTTGATGATTAAACATGAATTCGTAGTTATTGATGGATGATTTTTGGTATATGAGTTATATAAAGCATGTGGAACGTGATTCTAAGCTCAATTTACTATTTTCCCTTTTGGATTCGAAATCGTAATTTTAGGGCTTAATTTGGGAATTTGGAGTTATGTAGCAATATGGGTGTTCATAGACTCGTATTCTAAAGTATAATGCCTATGTACTAGACTTTGATAGTTCGGAGATTGTTTGGCTTGGAAAGAGGGCGTTGTAATTCGATATCGGCACTCCAGGCAAGTTGAGACCTTGCACTCTTTTTTGAACGTGTGGTTGGCTAAAATTAACTCTAATAAGAGGGTTATGGGGTAATTAAGGGTATTTGATACTCGTGAGGTGACAAGCACCAGTATCAGATACCGATCATCATGTTATGGGTATTTGCGCATTTTCAATTGTATAGTTAGTTTGAATGCCATGCTTTGGGTACTAGCTGATAGAATAATATGATCATTTGGATCTGTGATTGGGGTCCGATGCCCGTACTTTATGTCTCTTATTAATATTGTCTGTCTTGTCTGTTTGTATGTATATCCTCATTGAAATGAAAAGGAAATAAAAGGTGAAGCCTTTATGATATTGAGAACATAATGAGGGATTTCATGCTTATATGCTTGTTCTTAACTTGATGTGTTACACCCCTAGTGTTCATAGTGGTAGAACCCATGGTTTCCTAATCGAGTATGCCCTTGGAATAGAGACCCGAGCCCGAGTTTGGAGGTAGAAAATATCTTACCCCGTTTACGAGGGTACCACCAGATATTCCTGGCAATTTATAGATTTAAAGGTTGAAGAATCGAATCGATGCGATCTGAACAGAACCAGAAAAATCTGCAGGACACCAGTCATCCTCGATGGGTCATCGACACGTTCGACAGACTGTCGACACGCGGCATCGATGGGATCCCGCAGCCATGCATCTGCAGGCACAGGTCGACGGGGCAAGTCGACGGACCGTCAACATGTCGAGGGGCTGTCGACCCGCTCATCGAACCGGACCGCTGTAGCCTTTTTGGCTTCCAAGTATAAATAGGTGGTCCACGACCCTGTTTCATATTTTTCCTTCTCTCCAAATCAGAAAACCCTAATAGATTCTCTCCCTATATTTTCCATCATATTAGTGAAGATTTGACAAGACCCGGACCCCGTAAAACTGAGCTTGTAAAGGGGAAGGTTGCTTCTAGGATTTCTCCAAGATTGTGAAGCATAGGGAGTTGAAGTTGAAGTGATTCTTGGGATTCTTGACCCCTTAAGGTATGTAAATAATTTCTACCCTTATATTTAAGTTGAGTATCAAGAGTTTTAGTTATTCTAAGTAAAGAGGGGATAGTTGTGGAAGTGGTAAGTGGATGAAAGACAAGATAGTGACTTAGGGTTATTTCAAGAGATGATTGGGAATGGATTTGAATATATATATATATATATATATATATATGTTGGCATTGTTGATGTGAGTATGGTAGTTGCGGTGGGATCGAATGAGAAGTTGGAGAGTTATAAGCTTACAAAGGAAATTATTGTCTATAGTTCATTGAGCTTTATTCGCATTTGAGGATGGTTAGTAGGCGAAGTAAATTGTCTAATTAAGCCCTGTGTTGCCTTAATTGTAGAGGTTGGGCGATTGGAGATATTCCAAGGTATTTTAAGGTCATTCCTTTCTTCTTTTGGGATGGTCCTAGATATGGTCCAACAAGCGAGTAAGCGAGCTTCCATATTACTCTACTCTTAGAAGCATTAGAAGTACTTCAGTCTTTGATATTCATGTACCCCATTTATGAGAAATCCTTCTATTCATGGGTCCAGTCTTATGTAGTCGGTCCTGTGCATACAGCTTAGTCATGCATTACATTCATTATATATTCATGTACATTGACCCGTGACTATCAGGTGTTATATACGCACACATATCAGGCGTTATATACGCGAATATTAGATATATGTAAAGTATGAGAAAAAATATAGGCGTTATATACGCATTACTACTATGATGATGATATTGATTATGGCCACAGAGGAGCCAATATGATATGACGAGATGCCATAGAGGCTTACAGGCGTTATATACGCACATACGTCAGGCGTTATATACGCACTCATATAGATACACGACCATCATTGATAGGTATGAGCATGCATATTATGCGCCCACAGAGGCATTGTCAGTTACGCAGATTTATGCAGATTAGGCAAATACTTGTTCATACAAGTACAGGCAGTTAGTCATTTCAGTTTATGAGTTCAGATCTTATCCATGATTCTCATGTATATATATGTTGTTGTTCTTATGCCTTACATACTCGGTACATTTTCGATGCGGCTCCCGTTGCTCGGGGGACGCGTTCATGCCGCCGGCTACAGGGAGACAGACAGGTGGTCCATCTCGGTAGGACCTCTAGATCTAGCGGTGGTCGGTACGCTCCATTCGATCGAGCTACCGTCGGTTTGGTATGCCCACTTTTGAGATGTGTGTATACAAATGGGTATGACGGGGCCTGTCTGTCCTTTCTGATTTTATTCCGGTAAAGGTGCGTAGGTTGTATGTAGCGATCGGATGATGTAGCCTTGTTGGCTTCTATTCTTTTGTGTACAGTTTATGTAGTAGCCTAGCTGGCTTCCACTGTTCTTCCGCATGTTGTGTATGTGTATGTGGATTGTACAGAGTTCTGATGTTTCCTTCTTACGAGATTAGTTTATGCCATTTATTGGCTTTTGATGTTCAGTATGTTTCAGATACGTGTTTAGGGGTGTTTGGTCATTAGAGGTCAGACTCCCGTCACAGCTCATCTGTTATATCCCGTATTTCATGCATTCGGATAATTCGAGAAAGTCATGGCAAGATAAGGACAGGGTCATTTTCAAGAATTATTTTAATGTACGAGCCGTCGTGAATATTATTTGTGACTATTATAAGTATGGAAATATTGTGAATGGTTAAGGGCAAGAAGAGAAATTTGCAAAATGGCCAATGGAAATAATGTGGAAGGTTATGGACAAAATTGTAATAATGAGAAAAGTCGAGGGGCGAAATGGGAATTTCACCCAAGTTTCATGAAAATTCCATAAAAGGCCATATTGGCCATGTGAAGAAAATGGGTGGACAAAAGATGACAAAAATAGTAAGTCATCTTTTAAAGGAAAATCATAAAATAAAAGATGGAAAACTCTAGAAAAATAAAATGAAAAAAAAAGAAAGAAAATTCTAGAGAGGGCATGTGCCCCTCACATGCTTGGAAGTTTATATATATATATGTGTATTGTCTTATAATTGAAGAAAGAAGAAGAAAAAAAAAAGAAAGAAGAGGGAGAGATACAAGGGGTGGTTCGGCCATCCCACAAGAAATTGGCCATGACAAATTTGATTCCAAAAATTGTTCTCTTGTAATATTCCTACTAAGTCAAGGGTGCCCTTCAACATGGTACAATTGTTAGAAGAAGAGAATCACTCTTTGTTACAAAATCCTTACTTTAGCCAAGTGATGAAGTAGTGAAGAAAGGTATGGTTTTATTCCTTTTATGGGTTGTGGAGGTTTTGTTTATGTTGTAGTGTGTGTTGGAATGCATGAAAATCATGAAAATATGGATGTTGAAGTGGAGCCATAAATGTTGATGTTGGCCGTGTAAGAGTGTTGCATGTCTAGGAATGTTGTATTGATTTTAATTATCATGTTAGAGTGT